>NW_025381000.1:0-8479 GCF_016433145.1 Gracilinanus agilis | reverse complement strand
ATATAATATAATATATAATAACAAACTGTTATATTTATAAAAATAATTATTTATTGGGGGGACAAATGATTAAATAAATAAATAAATGGATGGCAGAATTGGGGAGGGGGAAATGTCCCTATTTGCTGGGACTGATAGTTCCATGTACCGGTGGTACAGAGCCAGCTGGGGGAAAACATCTATTTCTTGGTATCCTCATGCAGCTCTTTTAAGACTCTAAATGACAAGGCATTGGTAAAGAGAGTTTCCTCACTGGGAGATTGTCACACCAATAATATCAGAGGGTCTCATAAAAGAAAAGAAACTAAAATCTAATGACAACACAAGGGTACACTGAGATTCTATTATTACAAAGACAGATGCACAGGAAGATTCTCTGGGGAATATTTATGGGGAAGCATAGACGTGAAGCCCCTAGGCTGAGGAGGCCATGCTCTATATGGGCGCCCATATTGACAAGAACACCATTCTTCAATGTATCCAGATTTAAATGAAGCCGTTCATGAGTGGCCACGTAGAAGTGGGGAAGAGACAAGATGCTATTACAACTTGAGATCAGGAAAGAAAAGTAGTGACATTTCTAAGATTTATTGCTATTGTCCAGTTTTATAGTACATTAGCATTTAAATAGATTCTTCAATATTTTCTCTTGAACGTCACAATAACACAAACCTTCCATGTCTGACTTACATAGCAGTTTAATGCTTAATTTCCCCTTAATTTTCATTCTTATGTTTTACTATTTTGTGGCCAGACCTTCTCAAGAAAAAAAAAAAAGGGCTTGAAATTGCAAGCCTTACATTTGTTCTCTCATCTTCTTCAGTAAAAATAGATATATCCCTCTCCTCCCCTGCCCCCCAACAGAGAAGTGGTGGAAAATTATATAGCAACTCAGCAGGGACACCTTGTTCTTTCTCTCACAAGTTCGCATCTTACAATGGGAACCCTCCCAAGTGGCCCAACCCTTGAGCAAAACAGAACATGAAAAGTGTAAATAAGAGGACAGCAGATGGCTGCCACCCAAGCCTTTCACTCCTAAAGCTCTGTGAGGGGCAACACCATTCTTCCATTTTCCCAGATGAAAAACCTTAGAATATTCACTGATGCCTTCCTTTACTTCATTATCTATACATAACCTATTACCAAGAATGCTATATTCTAAAATTTTTCTTTTGATTTGGGGCTGCCCATCCTATGATCTCCCTTGTAGCTTTCCTCTTTCTTCTTGCCTAGTACCTCTCATCTTACCCTTTCCTGGAAGCTTCCAGATGCCATGCTGAAAAGTCCATGCTCCTTACTTGGGAACCTTTCCACTCTGTTTGGAGAAACATGTTCAATATTAGGACAAAATTCCTTTTAGTGGATGCCAGGGCAATGTCTGGGTACACAAATATCAGGCACAGCATGAAGGGAGATAAGCGCTCACCAACAGTACTTGCCCTTGTTATCTGACACCAAGCAAAGAGAGTATGAAAATTGGAGAGGGCTTCCCCATCTAAAGTGGGACTTTCTGCGTAGAAGGGATATCGTGCTGATTAAACCATGTCCTAGAAAATTTCAAAGTCTCCTAAATGAGATCCATTATCCCTCAAAGGAATATGATCTAATTGCCCAAATAGATGAAGACTGGCCATTGCCCAAAATATGACATACAATTGGATGGGCAGCCCTTTGAGCTCCTCTGTCATATATATAGCTTGGATAAGTAATACACATAGACAATGAACTATACTCACAATTGAACAGGAGCAGGTATTAGGACTAAATAGCATTTAGAAAAAAAATTCATGTAATGTTTTTAATGACCCAAAATAACCCTCCCCTCTTTGAAATGCTATTTGGAAACACCAAGCATAGAATATCACACTATCTATAGAATTAGAGTTGCAAGTTACTCAAAGGGCCATGGAGAGACAAATATGGTAGGTAAGAGCAGGTTGCACCATATTACCAATAAAGTACTCTACAGGAGAAGTAATAGAAATAATATTATTATAGAATTATAGAAATGTATAAAAAGGAATGAGAATGGTTAATCATGTAGTAAGAACAAAGGATAAAAGATGAAAAGCCCTTGTAAGCATTCACAATTGGGAAGCAGATTGGTTCTTCCACAAAGTCAAAAGATCTGGGGGGGGAGGGGGAAGGCCTTCAGCTTGTTAAGTGCATACCCTTCCCACCCCCAAAGAGGATTTATGGTAGACTATAGGAAAGAATTATAAGGAACAAAAAGGCATAGATAGGTTTGGGCTCTATACCGTTGGAAAGAATGTTCAAATTGGGGAGTTGTAGTTCCATTGGCATATTTAATTAATTGAAGATTTTTGTTTCAAAGAATATGATGGAAATAGTTTTTTAAGTCTTCCTGAAAAGTTGCATTGGAAATGGACTGTTTAAAAATCATACTTTCAGATATGATTGTGATAGTATACTGTTGTCTTAGGAGAAATGATAGAAGTGATTTCAGAAAAACCCAGGAAGATTTATGGTAACTGTTGCAAAGTGAAGTGAGCAGAAGCAGAGCATTGTTCATGGTAGCAATATCATAAGGATAATCAACTGTGAAAGGCTTAGCTATTCTGATCAATACAATGATTCTTGATAATTCCAAAGGATTGAAGATGAAAAATGCTACCCACTTCCAGAAAGAGGACTGATAAACTCCGAATACATATTGGAGCATTTTTTTTCACTTTATTTTTCTTGGATTTTTTTGCAACATGATTAATATGGAAATATATTTTGCTTGACTTCACATGTATAAAAGGTACTCTGATTAGAATGTAAACTTCTTGAGATTCAACACTGTTTCATTTTTTTAATCTATATTCCTAGCTGCTAGCATAGTCACTTACATAGTAATAGATGCTTAATAAAGATTTGTTGAATTAAATTATAAACAATCACATAAATAGTCATTAGCAGAACCAAGTTAAAACCCAGATTTCTAGCAAATCTCCTGCTCCTTCCATTATCCAAAGGCTTCTTCTGTAATTTATTGACTTCTTATAATTTTAGAATTCAAATTTTCCCACAGTTAACCTCAGGGAACCGACATGGTTATGGAAGGGAGAAGAAGTCTGATCAATGTAGTGTTAATTCACTTGTATAGTGAAACTCTCCAAAGTAAAGACAGTCCTGGAGTGTAGGGACTTGACTCTGTAGCTCCTTCCTAGGAGCCCCATTGTACTGGCTGGTGTGTCAATGGTATATTTTTAGAAACACATTGTACCACCAGTCTTCAATCTGGTAACCAGACCATCAATCATTGTGTCAGTACAGTTGAAGAAAGCCTTCAGATAATTCAAAAGTCAAGGTTGTTTTTAAGAACTTAAACCAAATAGGAGAAAATGAGACAGAAAAGTAAACTATTTCTTTCACGTTTCAGGTGGAAAGAAGGCAGAACTCAATATACTTCATGGAAATGTGACACCAAATGGAAAAATTGGATAGACTTTGTTATAGAAATATAACTGGTGTACATACATTGCCCTCTATTTATTTGAATTATTATTTTCTCTCCTCTCCCCCAGGAGTGTGGATAATGCTAATTTAAAGAGAGTGAAAAGTAATATGAGTTCTAAAATTGGTCTTCCTCCTTTTCCTCACAAGTTCTCCAATGAGGAAAAATAGACTGGAGAGACATAGGGTAGTAGTAGAATCTGAGAATGGGCCCATAGACTCTGAGACCCTCCATTTCTTCTTTCATTGTATTTTGGAGAGTTTTCCTGTCAGTTTTTTTATTATTATTTTAGTAATAGATAGTAGATAGTAGAAAGAAAGGCTTCTGGTCTTTTTCCAGACAATTGGCCCTTAAAATGCAAAATTTGGTGGAGTGGTGGTGTCAAATGCTGGCCGTGCTATTCTTCCAGTCTGCCCCAGGATCCATAGCAAGGAAGCCCATATTGGACTGGGAGCCAGAGCAGCCAATCAGGGATTAACAAGGGAAGAGGGTGAGTCCAGGGCATATGGTAAAAAAGGCAACTTCTAAAAATATCGACAACTGGGGAGAAGGCCAGGAGACCAACCCAATCTCTCTGTATTGCCCCAAATTTCTCTTTTGTTGCTGAGTCCACCCATACCAGACATGCAATCCCTTCACTTGATTTTTCCTTTGTCCTAGGTGCTCTGGAACTTCCCTCCAAAATCCTGATAAGGTGCATGATGAGGGTTAGGAGGAAATTATTGAGAAAGGAGCTCTGAGAGTTTAACAATGGATGGTTTTCTTTGCATTTTGAGGAATTTAATAGAAACACAGAGCTGGAGAAATGCAATTAGTTGTTTAATATACAGACAGAGGATTTAACTGGATTTGGAAACTTTCCAGGTGCAGGGATGAAGAGTGTAGATTGTCCTATTTTTATGATCCTGAGCAACAACTGTGTATCACCCTTAGGCTGAAGTTCAGAAACTCAGGCAGCAAGGATTTTTTTCATGGTGAGAAAATGGTGCATGTGCATAAAGAAAATTCTGCCTATATGTCAAAGGCACCGCAATGAGCCCACTAGCCTGGTAGCTAGAGTACAGGGTGCTACCTGATGGACAAAATATATCTGGCTTTCTTTAGATTTAATTAATTATAAAATTATAAAATTTGAGGAAGGAAGAATGTGAGCCTACCTTTGTACTTCTACCAATTTTGCAACACTTCACACATCATGTGAGATACCTGCTAAGCATACTCACAGTATGCACTAATTTCACAGAATCACTAACAAAAATGGGAATCTTAAACTATATCAGGATTCATTTGAACAAATTAAACAAGATACAAGAGATATCATGGCAGATAGGTGTCACAGTGCCTCTTGCTATCCTCAAAGTTTGTTTTCATCTGGCAATCTCTCCCTGACCTTCAGGGGTTTTTTGTTTGTTTATTTCCTCTTTCTTTCCTCCTATTTTTCTCCTTGTTCATCCCCATGGAGCTGAGCTATTTTATTCTGTCAATAAGAGCATTAGCTAATTTGATAAGCCCATTCCGTGTATGAATGTGCTAATGAGAAAAGGCTATATAGGACTTCCTCAGGGTTCTTCCTTCAGTTCCTAGGTCTCATAAGTGCATTTTTAAAAGGGTTCTCTGGATACAAAAATTATCAATGGATCTTTTTTATTATGTTCTATATGTTCCAATAGATTGTATTCCATAATGCCTTCTTATCCTGTCTGATTCTTTTCCATATCCTACTGTAAAATGGGTCAATCTAATACTCTTGGAGCCTTCATCTAGATCTCTTAACCAATGTCATGGATACTGTGGGAGCATGAGTCTTTTTTTAATTGGGAAATTTTATTTAATTAGTTAATTTAGAATATTTTTCCATGGTTACATGATTCATGTTCTTTCCCTCTCCTCCACTCCCTCCCCCTGTAGTCAACACATAATTCCACTGGGTTTTACATGTATCATTGATCAAGACCTCTTTCCATATTATTGATAATTACACTAGGGTGATCACTTAGAGTCTACATCCCAAATCATATCCCCATTAAACCATGTGTTCAAACAGTTGTTTTTCCTCTGTGTTTCTACTCCCACAGTTCTTTCTCTGGGTATGGATAGCGTTCTTTCTCATAAGAGCCTCAGAATTGTCCTGGATCATTGCATTGCTGCTAGTAGAGAAGTCCATTATATTCTATTGTACTGCAGTGTATGAGTCTGAGTACAATATTCTCCTGGTTCTACTCCATTCACTCTGCATCAATTCCTGGAGGTCATTCCAATTCACTTGGAATTCCTCCAGTTCTTTATTCCTTTGAGCACAATAGTATTCCATCACCAACAGATACCACAATTTGTTCAGCCATTCCCCAATCAGAGAATCCCCTTATTTTCCAAATTTTTGCCACCACAAAGAGTGTGGTTATAAATATTTTTGTACAAGCCTTTTTGAGAGCATGTGTCTTGTTCACACATTATCCCTCCACTTTGAGTACCATTTATGCAATCAATTATTTCTGCTTTCTGAAGACCAGCATAGCTAAGAAAGGAGACACATCACCAGTAGAATAGCCAGTGGTAATAAATCCTTTGATCATAGAGATCCATGAATCGAAGGAAAATATAGTTCAAACAGAATTTATTTGTGTCTTCTGTATGTAAGGCATTATGTTAGGCTCTGGAGATATTGAGGCTAAAAAAAGAATAATGTCTATCTTCAATGAGTTTATAGTAAAAAATAATAATAATAACCCTCAGTCCAGCATAGCCCACCTCTGCTTCTACAGTGACAGGAGCACAGCAGACAAAGATACTAATTCTATTCTTTTTTCAAAAAGTTACAGTCCAGAAATAACATATAAGAGTGCAGGGTAAGGGTAGCTAGGTGACTCAGTGGATTGAGAGGCAGAAGTCCTGGGTTCAAATCTGTCCTCAGACACCCTAGCTGTGTGACCCTGGGTAAGTCACTTAACCCTCATTGCCTAGCCCTTACCACTCTTCTGCCTTGGAACCAATACACAGTGTTGAATCTAAGATGGAAGGTAAGGGTTTAAACAAACAAACAAACAAACAAAAAGAGTGCTGGACAAGCTCCTCCTGGACTTGACTCTTTCCAGAGCTTGAATGACCTATTCAAAGACTGTAAAGATCTGTGAAAACATTGAGAAGGTCTGGAAGCCCTGGATATTGATAAGGACAATAAGCTTGCTTAGGACCTTTCCTCAGTTCATTGGCTGATGTGGGCTAATGGGAGACACTTGGAGTTTAAAAGCTAAAGGAGCTGATGCTTCTGGGAGTCCTGGAGGGTCTAGGAGCCAAGACTGATGTGTGAATATCGTACAGGACACGACGAGCCCCCAAGGCCAGATTCCTGCTAGTCCTAGTGTAAGGCTTCAAGTTCTTTCCAAAATGGCATAGCAGTGCCCTAGGTCAGAATGTCAGCAGAACCCAAAGCTAGAAGTGATGGAGACTCTAGCCTTAAGTGGCATTCATTAAAGCAGCATCTGATAGCGTCCAATGGAAGAGTGCCTGCTGGAATCTGAAACCCTAAGTCACTAGTAGCAGTAAAAAGGTTAGGAGAGGGCTTTTCAGCCCTGCAGCCTCAGAGGCATGAGTTATCCTCGACCCATGTGCTTTGGCTAATGTGTTCTTTATGTGTTTCCTTTTTCATTGTCAATGTTATGCCTATCCCTCTTCCAATTGGCACTATGTGTATCAATGGAAGAATGAGTCCCAGGTTTGTGTTGCCACTCTTCTAATTGTTTTATTCCAGTAAGTGCCTTTGCTTTGAGTTCATTTTGTTCTCTGGAGGACTAGAGACAAGATAAATACACCTTGGGGGCTCATGAGCAATGGTTTAGGGAATGCAGACCACTCTTCCTTCCCAGTACCTTGAACCTGAGGTAGTTGTCCCTAAAAGATTCCATCTGTAATTATGAGTTAGGGGTAGGATAATCCAGAGGAGCAGGACAAGTATTAAAAAAAAATAGCTTTTTGCTTTAAAACATTCCCAAGAAGGCAGGTAGGTGGCTCGGAGAGCCAGGGCTTAAGTCAGGAGGTCCTTAGTTCAAATCTGTCCTCAGACACTTCCCAGCTGTGTGACCTTGGACAAGTCACTTAACCCCCATTGCCTAGCCCTTACCACTCTTCTGCCTTGCAATCAATACATAGTATGGATTCTAAGATGGAAGGTAAGGGTTTAAAAAACCATAACAACAACAACATTCCAAGACCTAATATAGTCTCCCCCCTTTATTTTCTAGGTGATACTAAAGATACAAATGTTGGTGAGACACAAGATCTGCCTTCAAGGAGCCTATTATCTAGCATTAAAGAAGTGTATAAGCAGCTATGGCATAAGGTGTGATGTGTTAAATATCCTGATCGAGTTATAAGTAAAATGCTATGGAGGTAGAATAGGTGAGAGATTTATAGCTTAATGGAATCCTAGGAAACACTTCGGCAAATCTCATAACTTTAGAGATGAGTAAACTAAGACTCAGAGAAGGGAAGCAATTGGCTCATGGGTGTAAGAGCTAGTAACTGAACATAAGTTCTCTGACACCAGATGCAGTGTTTTTTCTTTCATGCCATTTACCTCAGATCCCATTGAGAAAATCAGAGAAGAAGGTCTAATGAAGGGAAGTGTCTTTCAAAATGGTCCTGGAAAAACAGGCAGAATTTCAAAAGGCATGTGGCAGGTGAAAGATGAAAGAGGAAGCAAAGGTTCGAACTTCCAAGCATATCTAGTTATTAAGCAATGCATGCCAATTGTCTAACAAAGTGGGACCAGTTGCCTTCCTCAGCTTTGGCACTGGACCCCAAATACAGAGGGAGACAAACTTTTATGCATTAAAAACAATCAAATGAGGCCAATTAATTAAAAGGCCAGTTAAATAAAAATAATTCATATAATTAAAATTATATGAATAAAAATATATCATTATTTATTATTTTAATATGATTAATATTATAATTTTTATTTTACTTTAAATTATATGTAATAATTTTTAATTAACATGATTATAATGATTATTATAT
>NW_025380999.1:0-1118 GCF_016433145.1 Gracilinanus agilis | reverse complement strand
TATATATATGAAATGTCAAGATATGTGTATCTTGACATTTCATCTTATACAGTTTGACACTTGAATTGTCAGGTCTGAGGGTATAGAAGGAGAATCCAAGGACCCCTCCCCCATGCACTGTGCAGTCTCTAGCAGCCACTGAAATCTCTGGGCCAGCAGATGGGCACACCAGCCTGGAGAGAGGGCCTTGCTGGCACGGGACTCAGGGAGTTGAACGCAGGCACCAGGGAGGTGACTGGAGTAGAAAGCCAGAGAAGCACACCAAAAACACTTGAAGATGGTGGCTTAGATAGAGCCAAACCTCAGACAGCCTGGCTTTTTCAAACCAAGATAGAGAGCAAAGGGCTTCAAGAGAAAAGAAAACCAGGTCAAACAGCAGGACAGAGCAGGGGGGACCCTACTGCTAGACAGCTCATTGGAAACACTCCATCTTGTCCTCCTCACTTCTTTTTTTTCCCCTCTCCAGATTTTAGCATCAGGGTATATTAAGCAATACAGACTAATCCAATCAATACAGGCTTAATCCCATCAATTGGACAGACAAGAAGTCTTCAGAAGGCAGGGAAACTCCAACACTCCTCCCTCATAGACTGCAGAGAAAGTAACTACAAACCTCCATTGCCAGCTGGGGGAAGATCTTTCATCAAAACTCATTAAATCCATCAGCTTAAACTAGCAGAACAGAAAAGGAAAAAATGAGTAAACAACAGAAAAAGAGAAAAGAAATGAGAATTGACAGCTTCTTTCAAGGAATTGAACAGAGAGCAAATGAAATAGAAGAGGAAGAAGTTCCAGCAAATTGGGCACAGGCTTTGAAAGATCTCAAAATTCAATTAACTCAAGAACTTCAGGAATTCAAAAAGCAATCAAGAGAGGCTGAAGAAAATTTGAAAAAGGAAATACATGAACTAAAACAAGAAAATAAAGTCTTAAAAGCCAGAATTGACCAGCTTGAAAATGAAGCTAAGAAGGCAAAAGATGATCTACAAAGAAAATTAGACCAGAAGGAGAAGGATGACCAAAAAGCCAGGGATGAAATTCAGACTTTAAAAAATAGAACTCAGCAATTAGAAGCAAATGACTTCACACGGGAGCAAGAATATATAAAACAAAATTTA
>NW_025380998.1:0-2075 GCF_016433145.1 Gracilinanus agilis | reverse complement strand
GAATTAAAAAAAAACACAACAACACAATAAAGTCAGAAGAGAGTGAAGTATTGAAACAAGTTAGGTAGACAGAAAAAAAAAAGCAGTCAAAACAAGACTTGAAAGTTGTAAATATGTGTATGTATATATATATATATATGTTTTAAAAACTATGAACCAAAAGAGGAAGGGGCTGAGAGGTTGCGGAGCAAGGCGGAGGCTCCACTTCGGCCAGAGGAAGAAGAGAGATAAAAAGGAAACAAGGGAGAACTGGAGTTGCTCTGAATAGGGAAGCCCCAGAGCCCACCCCTAACCCCCCTTTCCTTCCATCCAAAGGATCCAATAAATCAAAAGCCAAAATGAAACAAAATAAAGGAAAGAAAACGCTAATAATAACAACAACGATGAAGACGACCACAACCAGTCCCTCCCCGGGGGCAGGGGCCAAAGAGGGGTTGGGGGGAATAACGTGAAAGTTACCAGAAACATTATTTAGCAGCGGATTCCCTGCGTCCTTGTCAAATTCAGAGACAAAACAAGCAGCAAAATATTGTCTAGGCAGCAGCTCTCCTCTGCAGCCCGTGCTACTGAGCAGAGGGAGCAGCAGCAACAGCAGCAGCAGCAGGAGAAACAGGGGAATCGCGCTGCTGGGGTAAAAGCTGGAGCGAGGAAAAAGCGTGTAACAATTGCACACACAACACACACGCACACACTCGCCCTTTCGCCCGCTCACACACCCGCTCTAACACGCGCGTCCAGACACGCACACACAAGCGCGCGCACTCACACACAGGCACAAGGGGGGAAAAAAGAAGCCGATGAATAATTTTGCTGCTATTTTTTTTTTTTAAATACTGGCCGCCATCATCAAGCAGCAAGCAGCAGCAGCCCTGTAAGAGGAGGCATCGGACAGGCCCCTTTTAGGAGAGGATTTATATCTAGGTAAGTGTTGGAGATTTAAACCTACCCTTTGCGCCATCAGTCTGCGCTCCAATAAACTCCTGGATGTGTCGTATATTTAATATCCCAGTCCGGTTAAGAAAGTGATTTAGGTTGAAGATTCCTTGGGTTTTTTTCCCCCCAAACCAAGGAGAATTCTGATTCTCCAATTAAAAAAAAATAAGCCCAGGCAAAACAACGAAGAGTTTTTCCTGTGATATTTCTTCTTTTTTCTTTTTTTTCTCTTCTTCTTCCTTCTCCTGCTCTTCCTCCTCCTCCTCCACCTCCTCCTCCTCCCCCTCCTCCTCTCTTCTTTTCCCCCTTTTCTCCCCTCTTTCCTTCTGTTGGCAACAACAACAAAACCAAAAGAAAAAAAAGAAAGGAAAAAAAAGGAAGAAGAAAAAGAAGACGAAAAAAAAAATTTGTCAAGCCCCCGAACTGAAGGTTACGATCGGCCCGTCAGCAGCCCACATGTAACCAAACTGTCGTGTCTCATGGCTTTTTGCCACTCCAGCTGTCAATCAAAGCCAGGGAATGTCAAGGTAGTGAATGAATGATGGTTGATGATGATGAAGAGGAGAGGAGGAATCTTTCAGACCCGTTTTTTTTCTTCCAGTAAAACTCCTCGAGGGATTTCTGCTTCTCTTTTTTGGTGATTAAAAAAAAAAATCCCTTTCCCCCCCAGATGCCTATGTTATGATCCTCTCTTTAGAGTACTGTGCAAGGAAGGCAGGAAAAAAAAAAGAAAAAGAAAAAAATGAATAGTTTGCAAAAACTGGACTTCCTCCCCCTCTCTCTCTTTCCTGGTAGATATTCTCCTCTCTCTCTCTCTCTCTCTCTCTCTCTCTCTCTCTCTCTCTCTCTCTCTCTCGATCGCTCGCTCGCTCACTCGCTCTCTCTCGCTCTCTTTCTCTCTGTGAGATGAGTGAGTGTCAGTAAGTGTTGGCAGGTTGGCTGCTGCCTGGCTTATAGAAGAGACTCAGTTTTGCAGCGCTGATCGGCGGGAGAATGAAATGACGGAACCCGGAAGTCGTGGTGGCCATAGCCAGTCCTACAACAGAGACATACAGGGAGAGGGGAGAGGGAGAGAGGAGAGAGGAGACTAAAGCCTATGATATGCAGAGTATGCAATCAGCACTGCTTCAACTCTACACGGG
>NW_025380997.1:0-13980 GCF_016433145.1 Gracilinanus agilis | reverse complement strand
GCTCAGACACTTCCCAGCTGGGTGACCCTGAGCGACTGTGTGTCCCATTGCCTACTGGTTGTGGCCCTATGCTCCTAGAATGGAGTCCCAGGATAAAAAATATATATATATATATTACACACAAAGAGAGGAAGAGAGCATTAAGAGGTAATAATCAAACCTTACTCTCAGTGTAATCAACCGGGAGAGGGAAGAGTAGCTATACTATCCATTGGGATTTAAAACTCTTATCTAACCCTACTGAGAAAGTCAGAATGGATAAACCAAAGGGAGCAGGGGAGTGGGGAGGTCAAAAAAAGGGAGGGGAGAAGAAGGGGGAGGGAATTCATTAGGCCTTTAAAAACAAAAAGAGGGGAATAATAAGGGAGGGGATAGAAAGGGGAGTTAGTCAAAGGAGGGGATAAGGGATAGGGTCTTAATAGCAAACCACTGGTTTAAAAGGAAATAGTTTAAGGAGAAGGGGTAGGAATAGGGGAGGATACGAAAATGACAGCGAATGCACAACTTATAATTATAACTCTGAATGTGAATGGGATGAACTCGCTCATAAAACAGAAGCAAATAGCAGAGTGGATTAGAAACCAAAATCCCACCATATGTAGTCTACAAGAAACACATATGAGGCGGATGGACATACACAAGTTTAAGGTTCAGGGCTTGAGCAAAATCTTTTGGGCGTCAAATGAGAAAAAGAAGGCAGGAGTGGCTATTATGATTTCTGACAAAGCCAAAGTAAAAATAGATATGATTAAAAAAGACAGGGAAGGTCATTACATCCTGATTAAAGGCAGTATAAACAATGAGGAAATAACACTGCTCAATATGTATGCACCAAGTGGCATAGCATCCAAATTCATAAAGGAGAAACTGGCAGAGTTCAAGAAGGAAATAGATAGTAAAACCATACTAGTGGGAGATCTAAATATTCCTCTTTCAGATCTAGATAAATCAAACCAAAAAATAAATAAGAAAGAGGTAAGAGAGGTGAATGAAGTCCTAGAAAAATTAGACTTAATTGATATGTGGAGAAAAATAAATAGGGACAAAAAGGAATACACCTTCTTTTCAGCTGCACATGGCACATTCACAAAGATTGACCATGTAATAGGGCATAGAATCATTGCAAACAAATGCAAAAGAGCAGAAATAATAAATGTAACCTTCTCAGATCATAATGCAATAAAAATAATAATTAGTAAGGGCACCTGGACAGGCAAATCAAAAACCAATTGGAAATTAAACAATATGATTCTCCAAAATCTATTTGTCAAAGAAGAAATCATAGAAACAATCAATAATTTCATTGAAGAGAATGACAATGATGAGACATCCTACCAAACTCTGTGGGATGCAGCCAAGGCAATCCTCAGGGGGAAATTTATATCCTTGAGTGCATATATTAACAAATTAAGGAGGGCAGAGATAAATGAATTGGATATGCAACTCAAAAAATTAGGAAGCGAGCAAATTAAAAACCCTCAGATGAAAACTAAATTAGAAATACTAAAAATTAAGGGAGAAATTAATAAAATCGAAAGTAAAAGAACTATTGAATTAATAAATAAGACTAGAAGCTGGTATTTTGAAAAAAACAGATAAATTTGACAAAGTACTGGTCAATCTAATAAGAAAAAGGAAAGAAGAAAACCAAATTGACAGTATTAAAGATGAAAAGGGAGACCTCACCTCTAATGAAGGGGAAATCAAGGCAATCATTAAGAACTATTTCACCCAATTATATGGCAACAAATATAACAATTTAGGAGATATGGATGAATATTTATAAAAATATAAATTGCCTAGATTAACAGCAGAAGAAATAGAATACCTAAATAATCCCATATCAGAAATAGAAATTGAACAAGCCATCAAAGAACTCCCTAAGAAAAAATCACCAGTACCTGGTGGATTCACAAGTGAATTCTATCAGACATTCAAAGAGCAACTAATCCCAACACAATACAAATTATTTGATATGATAAGCAAAGAAGGAGTCCTACCAAATTCCTTTTATGACACAAATATGGTACTGATCCCAAAGCCAGGTAGACCAAAAACAGAGAAAGAAAACTATAGACCAATCTCCCTAATGAACATAGATGCAAAAATCTTAAATAGAATATTAGCAAAGAGACTCCAACAAGTAATTAAGAAGATCATCCACCATGATCAGGTGGGATTTATACCAGGAATGCAAGGATGGTTCAACACTCGGAAAACCATCCACATAATTGACCATATCAACAGTCTAAGAAACAAAAATCACATGATTATCTCAATAGATGCTGAAAAAGCCTTTGACAAAATACAGCATCCATTCCTATTGAAAACGCTGAAAAGTATAGGAATAGAAGGACCCTTCCTAAAAATAATAAACAGTATATACCTAAAACCATCAACAAGCATCATATGCAATGGGGATAAATTAGAAGCCTTCCCAATAAGATCAGGAGTGAAACAAGGATGCCCATTATCACCTCTATTATTCAACATAGTACTAGAAACACTAGCAATAGCAATTAGAGAAGAAAAAGAAATTGAAGGTATCAAAATAGACAATGAGGAGACTAAGCTATCACTCTTTGCAGATGATATGATGGTCTACTTAAAAAATCCTAGAGAATCAACTAAGAAGCTTGTAGAAATAATCAACAACTTTAGCAAAGTTGCAGGATACAAAATAAATGCACATAAATCATCAGCATTTCTATATATTTCCAACACATTAGAGCAGCAAGAGGTAGAAAGAGAAACACCATTTAAAATCACCCTAGACAATATAAAATACTTAGGAATCTATCTACCAAAACAAACACAGCAATTATACGAAAACAACTACAAAACACTTTCCAAACAAATAAAACTGGAGCTCAACAATTGGAAAGCCATTAACTGTTCATGGGTAGGACGAGCTAACATAATAAAAATGACAATTCTACCCAAATTAATTTACCTATTCAGCACCATACCTATCAAATTACCAAAAAACTTCTTTACTGAATTAGGAAAAACTATAACAAATTTCATTTGGAATAACAAAAGGTCAAGAATATCAAGGAAATAATGAAAAAAAATGTGAAGGAAGGGGGCCTAGCAGTATCAGACATTAAACTATAAAGCAGCAGTCATCAAAACAATATGGTACTGGCTAAGAGACAGAGAGGAGGATCAGTGGAATAGACTTGGGGTTAATGATGTCAGCAAGATAGTGTATGATAAACCCAAAGAGTCCAACTTTTGGGACATGAATCCACTATTTGACAAAAACTGCTGGGAAACTTGGAAAACAATATGGGAGAGATTAGGTTTAGATCAACATCTCACACCCTACACCAAGATAAATTCAGAATGGGTGAATGACTTGAATATAAAGAAGGAAACTATAAATAAGTTAAGTGAACACAGAATAGTATACTTGTCAGATATCTGGGAAAGGAAAGATTTTAAAACCAAGCAAGAGCTAGAGAAAATTGCAAAATGTAAATTAAATGGTTTTAATTATATTAAGCTAAAAAGCATTTGTACAAACAAAAACAATGTAGTCAAAATCAGAAGGGAAACAACAAATTGGGAAAAAATCTTTATAATGAAAAACTCTGACAGGGGTCTAATCACTCAAATATACAAGGAGTTAAAGCAATTGTATAAAAAATCAAGCCATTCCCCAATTGAAAAATGGGCAAGAGACATGAATAGGCAATTTTCAGGTAAAGAAATCAAAAGTATCAATAAGCACATGAGAAAGTGCTCTAAATCTCTAATAATTAGAGAAATGCAAATCAAAACAACTCTGAGGTATCACCTCACACCTAGCAGATTGGCTAAAATGAAAGAATGGGAGAGTAATGAATGTTGGAGGGGATGTGGCAAAATTGGGACATTAATGCATTGCTGGTGGAGCTGTGAACTGATCCAGCCATTCTGGATGGCAATTTGGAATCATGCTCAAAGGGCTATAAAAGAATGCCTGCCCTTTGATCCAGCCATACCATTGCTGGGTTTGTACCCCAAAGAGATCATAGATAAACAGACTTGGACAAAAGTATTTATAGCTGTGCTCTTTGTGGTGGCAAAAAACTGGAAAGGGAGGGTATGTCCTTCACTTGGGGAATGGCTGAACAAATTGTGGTATATGTTGGTGATGGAATACTATTGTGCTAAAAGGAATAATAAACTGGAGGAATTCCATGTGAACTGGAGAGACCTCCGGGAACTGTTACAGAGCGAAAGGAGCAGAGCCAGAAGAACATTATACACAGAGACTGATATACTGTGGTAAAATCGAATGTAATGGGCTTCTGTACTAGCAGCAATGCAATGACCCAGGACAATTCTGAGGGATTTATGGTAAAGATGCTACCCACCTTCAGAGGAAGGACTGCAGGAGAGGAAACATAGAAGATAAACAATTGCTTGAACGCATGGGTTGAGGCGGACATGATTGGGGATGTGGACTCGAAACTACCACACCAATGCAACTGTCAACAGTTTGGAAATAGGTCTTGATTGATGACACATGTTACAACCAGTGGAAATGCGCGTTGGCCATGGGGGGGGGGGTTGCGGGGGGTGAAGGGGAAAGTAGGGGCATGAAGCATGTAAACGTGTTAAAAATGAATATTAAAAAATGTTTTTAAAAAATGCTACCCACCTTAGAGAGAGAGAATGGATTGACTCAGATTGCAGATCAATGTATATTTTTCCTTTATTTTTCTAGCTTTCTCCTCCCTCTAGAATATGGCTAATGCAAAAATATTTTGTATGGCTTCATATGCATAACGGATATCATGTTTCTTTTTTTTTTAAACCCTTAACTTCTGTGTATTGGCTCCTAGGTGGAAGAGTGGTAAAGGTGGGCAATGGGGGGTCAAGTGACCTGCCCAGGGTCACACAGCTGGGAAGTGTCTGAGGCCAGATTTGAATCTAGGACCTCCCATCTCTAGGCCTGACTCTCAATCCACTGAGCTACCCAGCTTCCCCTGGATATCATATTTCTTGCCTTCTCAATAAATAGCAGAAAGGGAAGAAGAGTTTTTGAAACTGAAAATAAGTAATTTTTTAAAAAAGAAAAGTAAAAATAATGATAATAAAATAAAATCTAGTAAACTCTACCTACCATAGCTTTTCCCCAACTCTACTGTATTCTAAGAGTTTAATAAATCTTTTCTAAATCGAAACAACTAAAAAACATATATTATTAAGGAACTTACAATGTACTGAGAACGTATAGGATGCATATAAATCAGCAGTAAATGAGAAAGGAGATAGTTCAGCCCCTTATACTTTCCAAAGCCCATTCACATCTCTCCCACTGTCCAACATCACCACCACATCTATCAGCCAGACCTTTTCATGTCAGACCCAACAATTCAGGAAGAAAATGTATCCCAGAACTGAAGATGCTGCCTAAAGAGAAAGGCAAGGATCCAATGAGCTGTGCCTCTTTCAAAATCGGGGGTCCTTTCCAATTTTCCTCCCCAAACATAAAACCAGATTGCTGAAGAGGTTGTTTACAAGACTCAAATTCATGAGACAATTTCCCTATGCTTGACTCAGCCCAGACTTCATATACTCAGCCTGGGGATATCTGAATGGACAAACAAAGCATAAGTCATCAAACCCTGAACTTGTAGAGAGTGACCAAGGAGTAAGGTTATCTACACCCATCCAGAAAAAAAAGCACCTTCTTGGCAGAAGTTCAAAGTAAATTTGGTATCTAAAAATTTGAAATTGATCTATCTCTACTTCCTCCAAAAAAAAAAAAATCTCAGCTTGTATCAATATTTAGGTGTGTTCCGACCAGCTTTCTAACCCATTTTTTACTTCTACCCATTAAAGAGGATAGACACAATTCAACATGTTTGAAACATATTGGTTCCAAAAAACCTAGGCTGGGGGTCCCTCCATATGGTCCCCTTTTCATTCAACCAACCAGATAGGCCTGCCTCACCATGATGGCTAGAGTAGCAATATTCTCTAATTTTCTCTCTAAGGCCCAGTTACAGGGCTACTGGACAAGGATCTCCCAGGATCTCTGCCTCCCAGTAGGTCTGAGCACTGTCCCAAGACCTTGAGAAGACCTTTGTGACCTTGTCTTGTTATAATCTCACAAATCTGCCTGGGCTAGGCAGCAGATGTCCCTGTTGGCCTGCTGAGCCTGGATGGAGTCAATGACCCAGTCATTTTTGAGCTCCCAACTACTATCTTTTGGTTCAAATTCTTTGTGACAGAGAATACATCATAAGAAAAAATATTTGGCATTGTCTTCTATATAATGGCAGGGGGCCAGACTCTGATAGGGGGGATAAAAAGAAAGACAAAAAACAAAATAATTACCTTCAAGAAGCTTACAGTCAACTTAGGGACACAAAATAGCCTTTGGAATAGCGAAAGACAACAAAATCTGTGTCCAAGTCTTGGCTCTGATATCTCAAAGCTGCATGACCTTAGGCAAGTCATTTAACCTCTGTTTCCTCACCTATAAAATAAGCATAAGTATACTTATCCTGCCTATACTCAAAGGCTAGTATGTGAAGGCACCTTGTAATCATACAGTGCTCAACAAATGTAAGCTATTATTATGATATTTATTAATAATAACAGTGATAAAAGACTGGATTGAATCAAGCGTAAGACTATTTATTAAAGGTCCTATGTGTTAAAGAAATTATAAATCAAGGGAAAATATTTGTAGTGTAATTATATAATCAGGAAAGGGTTGATGGGAGTAAAACAAATAGAAGAAAGCTTAGCAATAAACCAGGCAAGGAAGACTGGGAATCAAATTCTAAGAAAGATATGCGAAAATAGAAAAACAAGAGTGTGTTTGTATATGGGCAACCATGCTAGGAAACTGGATTTCATTGAAACAGACTAAGTACATTGAAAAGCAATGGGAATTAAAGTTAAAGAGAGAAAATTATACCTATCGATGAGAACCCTTGAATATTATATTTAGGGACCTAGACTTAAAAGCTTAAAGATGATAGGTTACAGGCAGCAACCAAATTGAACTTTCTCAACATTCCCCTCCAAACAACTCTAAAATGATCCCTCAAGTCACTTTTGGAGTAGCAGGGCCAACAAAAGACTTGAAGGACACAGTGTTTTGACCTAAGAAAATTTAGGAGACCAACAGAAAAGTTCAGGGTGGGTGAAAATGTGTCTGGAGTGCACATGTGTAACAACAGCAGCTTTGGGAGCTTTCAACTCACAGACAATAAAAAGAGGGTCAAACAACTGGTCAGAAAGAGATTACAGGGGACCTATTTACTGGCACAAGGTATAGCTAGTGCTGATTGGCAACCCCTACCCATACACAATTTTCTGGGTCGCAGTTACAGGGAAGATAGAAGTTCTGTGGTTGGTCACAAGAGAGCAAGGGTCCTCACAGTTTCAGAGACAAGAGGAGAATGGTTGCAGGAAACCAGCGGTCCTTCCTGGGTAAAGACCAAAAGGCAGACCAGGAGATGAGTGACTACACCTCTTCCTGGATCACACCACCTAGGAATTGCAAAAATTACAGGCCCCCCCCAGAACTTTCTATGAAAATAGCTACACAAAAAAAGCCTACAACTTGGAACATGGCCTCCCTACCCCTAAGTAAATGAAGGCCGACTTTAACATAAAGTTCAAAGTTTAATTATTGAATTAAGCTGGGAAAATGAGCAAACAACAGCAAAAGAATTTGACCATAAAGTGTCAAAGAAGTGACAGAGAAGCTTAGACATGAACTCTAAAGAACACAATAACAAGAAAATAGCTGCAACTAATGTCTCAAAAAAAATGATGATTGGACCCAATCCCCAAAAGAATTCTTAGAAGAGTTCAAGGAAATTATAAAGGAAATGCTAGAAAAAGAAATAAGAGCAATTTTTTAAAAATATATGCAAAGGAAATTAACCACTTGACAGAGAACAGTTGAAGAAAAGAAAATAATACCTTAAAAAATAGAATTGGCCTAAGGTAAAAGAGGCACCAAAATTCACTGACAAGAAGAACTCTTTTTAAAGTAGGATTGTCCAAATAGAAAAAGAGGTACAAAGCTCACTGAAGATACTAATTTCATTAAAATTGGGCAAGTGGAAGCTCATGTAACATCAAGAAACAATAAAAACAAAACTAAAAGAATGAATAAATAGAAGAAACTGAAATATCTCATTGGAAAAACTGACCTGGATGATAGATCAAGGAGAGACAATTACTATATAACTACTAGAAAGCCATGATGAAAAAAAGAGTCTAGATATCATAGTTCAAGAATTTTTTTTTAATTACACTATTATCTTAGATAGAGAAAAAAATAAAAATTGAAAGAATCTCCACCTCCTGAAAGAATTCCCAAAATGAAAACTCCTGGAATATTCTTGCCAAATTCCAAAGTTCCCAAGGAGAAAATATTACAAGTAGACTGGGGTGGAGAGTAGGGAGGAGAGTAGGGAACAGTTCAAATCATGGCACCACAGTCAGAATTGCATAAAATCTAGTGGCTTCCATGTTAAAGGAGCAGAAAGTTTCAAATATGATATTCCAAAAGTCAAAGGAGAAAGGAATCCCCCCACACAGAGAGAAACGAGAAGATAGAGAAACATGAAATTTTAGTTGATCTCTCCTCTAGCCCAGTGACCTTGTCCAGGAAATGAGAAGAACCAATATCTGGGGTTGGGAGGCCTCTGTATCCTCTGAAGAACACCTTCCTGCCAACCTAGGCTATCCTCAATAGGTCTCTCCTATTCATCCTTGCTTCACAATGTGTGACAACCAAGTAAGCTTTTTGAATATCCTCCCTCCCTCTATTTGCTTTGTCAAGCTCCTGCCCATTCTTTAAAAGGTGACTCAAATACTATCCCATCAAGGAAGTCCTACATCTGTCTCCCAGAACTTCCTCTATGTCTAATTAGAGATTTCATTATTTTACAGATAAGGTAAAATAGCTAGTATTTAGTTTGCTAAGTCCTTTATATATGTTGTCTTTTAATTCTACCAATAATCCTGTCGGATAGGTGCTATTGTTATCACTATTTTACAGGTGAATAAATGAACTGAGAGAAATCAATTAACTAGTCCAAGATCTAACAACTAAGTAAATGTTTAATGCAAGATTTAAACTCAGGTCTTCTTGACTCTCACCAGTCTGGACTCTGGACTCTAATCCAGAATTCTATCCACTATGCCACCTAACTGCCTGACTTTCAAGGAATGGAAGTGCCTTGTACAAGGCCATTGGACCAGAACCCGGTTTCCTTAATCTCAGTCCAAAAGACTCAATGAATATCATATCTTTTAAAATATATAGAATCATTTCTTTCATAGATTTCATACAAAGTGACCTTCCCTCCTCCTCCTTTAAATTTCATTTGGTTTGTACTTCATGGAATAACCATGAGTTATTTTGCATTATGGTAGATAATCTATATATCATATCTCCCCTATTTGATTATAAGCATGACAATGGAAGGGATATAACCTTAGCTAAACCTTTTTCTTTCTCCCTCAGTATCTTAGAACAATAATCAACACAAATATTATACTTTGACTTCTTGCTCCCAACTTACCCCTATCAGCCAGTCCCAGAAGCCACTCAGGGCTATCCATTCTCTGAAAGACCAAAGAAACTAGCAGCAAAATGACTAAGGCCCAGTATGCTCTCATGTTATCCAACTCCATCCCTTCACTTACTTCACCTCCACTCAGTCAGGATGGCCAAGAACAGGAACTCCTGAATTTTCTCTGCAACATTAATCTAGGGAGAAAAAAGATCAATGCAGTTCAGTAGTTTTGGAAATTGTTCAAACCAAGAAAGCTGGCACAACTCCAAATGAAGTCCTCTAACAATGAAAAAGTGGCCACACCAAGGAAAAGATGAGTAAACAAAAGAAACATTGAAAGAATAGAGAAATATTATGATTTAAGATAATTAACTGTTTTTGTGTCATAGCCTCCCTTGGCAATCTGATGAAAATTTTGGATGCCATGTACAAACAATGTTTTACTCTGTCGACAGTACACATAGTAAGCATTTAATATATGATTTTTGACTTGTAAAAATGCATAGAATAAAATACAAAAAATTACAGAGTAGGGCACCTGAGAGGATCAGTGGATAGAGAGCCAGGCCTGAAGATGGGAGGTCCTGGATTCATATATAGCCTCAGATAATTCCTAGCTATCTGACCTTGGGCAAGTCGCTTAACCTCCATTGCCTAGCTGAAGTGGGGTACTTCATAACATGAGTCCAGACACCCAGAAATTCAATAATTGGAACCATTTTTTATTATTTAAAAAAAAAAGAAAAGAAAAAGAAATCTACCAGTTGGGACAGCCTTCCCTAATGGAAGCTGTATCAGACCACATTACAAGACAGCTTAAATAGGCTACAAGATACAAGGCTATTTCCTTTCACATCCAGGTTCTTATTTGTCAAAAAAAGCCTCATCACAAACATAGGTAGTGATAAGTAGATAACGCTCAGAGAATTCAGAGGATATTTACTTTCACATGTACCTAAACACTCATCCAAAATTAATTATTTTTACCTTGCATTCCATCCTGACCTATTTGTTTGTCCTGATGTCCCTTTGTTGTCCATAGGGGAATTTGGACTCTGACCCACCACTTGCCTGGGTTGCTTGGCCTCCTGGAGGGATTAGGTCAGTTTCCTAAATAATGCAGGAATGGATTAATCTACTTCAATTCTACTTTATTCTCCTATTTCATTTATTCAGACTACTTCATAGCCCTTACTGCTCTTTTGCCTTAGAACTAATATATAACATTGATTCTAAGTTGGAAGGTAAGGTTTTTTTTTTTAAAGATTACAGAGAAATCCAATTGTATTTAAATATATTATCAAAATAGTTTGTAAATATTCTTTAAACCAGGTAAAGAACCCTTGGAGTCAGAGAAACCCAAGAGATAAATACAAAAAATTCAAAGAAAGTCTCAGAGGAAAAGAATGACATAACTAATAGAATTCTAAGAAAAGCTAGAAAAAATGAAACAAGATAAAAAATAAAATTAAAACTTTCCCCCTTTAAGGGGAAAAAAATGGCAGGAGAACTTAGAACAGAAAATAGAAAGATTTACCCAAGCCACCTACCTGTCTTCTATCACTCACTCTTATTAGGGATGTTGGCTGCAGTAACAATGCAATGAAAAGAAGGGGGGAGTTGAAGATGAAAGGAATGAAATGAATTTTTTGCAGAAGAGTCTTCTCCTTTCTCCCCTGCAGCAAAACTTAAAGCCATCTTTAACAGAGGACACAGAATTGAAATGAACTGAATTGAATCAATTGGCTTTATCTGAAACTAAAGGGACTCAGTTAAGACCAAAATTGGAGGAAGGAAAAGGTTCCTAGATTAGACTTCAATAGAGAACTTAATGGACATCTAGGATGGGAGGTTCTGGAATTAGGAGCAAGAATGACAATGGCTGGTCTTTCCCTGGAAAGCCTTCTGACCAGGACAGCTCAGTGCTGGCTATCTGGCAGACAGGGGACTAAACAACATGCTCTCTAGGACTTTATGAGTCAATTGAATTTTGCACAATGACAATGTGAAGTTAAAAGTAAAGGAAGGAAGCAATAGCCTGGCTTCATCTGCAATGATGCTGCGGAGTCTTCAGTCAGTGTTCTGCTAATTAAATTCATCATCAACTTCCCTTATTGTGGGCAATGAACTCTATATTCCTCCAGTAGGTTTCAGCTCTGACCACACTCATTGGTGAGGACTTAATGTGAGACTTGTTTTCCCCAACAAGTACAGAGTTCAAAGAATCCATTCCCTTGCCTCTAATCAAAATGGCACCTTCCTTTTCACCCAGCTCTAAAGAGAGCTAGATCCAAGGTCAGAAGGTGTGGTTTTGAATCCTGATTTTTTTTCCATTTAATATTGGCAAAGTCTTCAATAAGTAATTTTTCCTGTTTGAGTCTCAGTTTTCTTCACCTGTAAAATTGGAGTTTAGTTCAGATGATCCCCAAGATCCCTCCCAACTCAAATTTTCTGTCTATGAGTCAACCTCCCTTCAGGAAGCCTCTGATCTCATGGAGAAAATTTAACAGAAAGGCATAAAAACAGAGAACATAGGGGCCTGGGAAGGGGGAAGGCAGACCAAGAAGACATCCAGAAGGAGGCATGTGTAGCTCTCTCCCCTAGCACCTAGCACACAGTGCAATCTACATGGTGAGTGCCTAGTAATAGTTTATTAAGAAAGAATGACTTGACCAAATTCTGAGGAAAGAAATGGTCATTTTTGTTGTTGTTGTTTTTTGGTTTTGCCTTTGGAAGAAATAGGTCTCTTCCATTCTACTGAAAATGAGTTAAACTTTATACAAAATAATATATAAATGGGGGTGTGCAAGACCATAAAGCCCTGGCAAATTGAGCATAGAAAAATGCTGAAAGGAAATCATTGTGAAGGGTCTTATCTGAGGTGTGATGAGATGGACCAGAGAAAGCCTCCTGGGAAGAGAAGGGAAGTGGAGCTGAGTTAAGAAATGAGGTAAGATTTGTGCAAGAAGGAGTCAGTATGATTCATACCTCATCCAAATGTCATCAACTCAGAAATCCCACAAGCCCCATCCACTGTGGATGGCTCCTAGCCTCCATCTTCTGGTTGCTTGCTCTGATGTCATACAGAGAGAGAAAGGCCCATCTTCCCATAGCCCAATTAGAGGCACCAGGGCAGAAATTGTTTTTTAATTTTCCCTGCACTCTATAAAACAACAGGGCAGAAGAAGGATGCTATTTTATAGGGGCTGACAGACAGCCTAAGCCAGCTTTGATATCTGCCTCCATGGTGGGGAGAAGGAGGAGTCTCCAGAACAAATACTGACTATACAAGGAGTGAGGAACGAACCTTTCACGCTTGTAAATGCTTCCTCAGGTCTTTTTATGCAGCCCAACCCCATTGGGCTGGGAAATATAAGGGAAAGGGATGGCATCAGATCTGCAAAGACAGCCCAGTGCCACCTCCACTTTGACCTTTTCCCTCTTCTCCAGAGCACCATGTCCCGCCGTTCTTTCCATTCCAGGTCCAGCTGCAGAACCCAGAACGTCAGCTCCTACTCAGCCTACGTGCCTAGGATGGGTGACCGCTGCTGCGTCAGCGCTGCTCCCTACCGAGGGGTGTCCTGCTACAGGGGGCTGACCGGCTTTGGCAGCCGCAGCATCTGTGGGGGCTACAGGGCTGGCTCCTGCGGCCGGAGCTTTGGCTACCGCTCTGGGGGGGTGTGCGGGCCCAGCCCCCCCTGCATCACCACTGTGTCTGTCAACGAGAGCCTCCTGACCCCCCTCAACCTGGAGATCGACCCCAACGCCCAGTGTGTGAAGCATGAGGAGAAGGAGCAGATCAAGTGTCTCAACAGCAAGTTTGCCGCCTTCATCGACAAGGTGAACTGGGATCAGACAACTTCCTAGGACAGGCAGAATTTGTACAAGCCCCTCTATGAGCCTCTGTTTCCCCTTTAGTAAAATGAAGGGCTGAAGTAGATGACATTCAAGATCCTTTAGTCCAGCTTTAAATCCACATGTCCAGAGGCTCAGTCACTGCTACCTCCTTCCCCTCTCCAATTGGGGCAGAATCCCCAGCCCAAGACCCTGAGTCACTCTGCCACTCTCCCTCACATCCTTGGGCAAGAAAGGCTAGAACACAGTTATGGGCTTACTTTCCCAGGGGTCTTGGTGGCAGCTCAGAAAAGATTCATTGAAAAGGAGTGAAGGACTCTATTCCTAGCACTAACAAACTCTTCTGAACTTTCATTTCCTCATCAGCAAAATGGAAGATTTAGACTAAATAGTCTCTGGGGTCCCTTCCAGATCTAGCAGTCTTTGAGAAACACAAATGGAAGGATAAGCAGGCAATGGATAGATCAGCCAAGAGAGCAAAGAGAATACTTGCAAGAGTCCTATGGGGAATACATTTGGAAAGGGATAAGCATTTACATGTTCCAAAATGCAAATACTAGTATTATATATATATATA
>NW_025380996.1:0-7325 GCF_016433145.1 Gracilinanus agilis | reverse complement strand
CGGAAAAAGAAATTGAACAAGCCATCAAAGAACTCCCTAAGAAAAAATCACTAGGGCCTGATGGATTCACAAGTGAATTCTATCAGACATTCAAAGAGCAACTATTCCCAATACTATACAAATTATTTGATATGATAAGCAAAGAAGGAGTTCTACCAAATTCCTTTTATGACACAAATATGGTACTGATTCCAAAGCCAGGGAGATCAAAAACAGAGAAAGAAAACTACAGACCAATCTCCCTAATGAACATAGATGCAAAAATCTTAAATAGAATACTAGCAAAGGGACTCCAGCAAGTAATTAAGAAGATCATCCACCATGATCAGGTGGGATTTATACCAGGAATGCAAGGTTGGTTCAACATTAGGAAAACCATCCACATAATTGACCATATCAACAATCTAACAAACAAAAATTATATGATTATGTCAGAGACCAAGGAACGAAACCTAAAAACCATAGAAACCATAGAAACAAAACTTATTGAAGGGTTTCCCAAGAAATGAAACTTATGTTAGGAATAGAAACTTATCCAGCTTCATCCGGGATAGGCGTGGCGAGACCAACGGCCTGAAACCATCGGAAAATTCCTTACCCCAGCCCTAGAAGCATATAAACCCACTTCCTTGCACACAATAAACGAGCCTTGTCACAATTAAGACTGATTTGTCTTTATTGCGCCTTGGTCTCCTCTCTCTCTCCCTATGGTTTTTTCAGGTGGCTGACTCACTGGTCTCGCGGTTATATCCGGCTGGATCCGGATATCTGGCGCCCAAAGCTAGGCACAACGAACACAGCTTACTGGATGACTGAGAAGCAGATCCGGCGGCCGCGGATAAAGGCAGGGTAGAGGCTGAAAGGACAGCCTTGAGGTAGGGTAAGTCGTCCCATCCCCATAGGCAATCAGGCTGGAATTTGGAGTGAATACCCCAGAATGAGTGTGTGTGTGTGTGTGTGACTGTCAGCAATTTTCAGGTAAAGAAATCAAAAGTGTCAATAAGCACATGAGAAAGTGTTCCAAATCTCTAATAATTAGAGAAATGCAAATCAAAACAACTCTGAGGTATCACCTCACACCTAGCAGATAGGCTAAAATGAAAGAAGGGGAGAGTAATGAATGTTGGAGGGGATGTGGCAATATTGGGACATTAATGCATTGCTGGTGGAGCTGTGAACTGATCCAGCCATTCTGGCTGGCAATTTGGAATCATGCTCAAAGGGCTATAAAAGAATGCCTGCCCTTTGATCCAGCCATACCATTGCTGGGTTTGTACCCCAAAGAGATCATAGATAAACAGACTTGTATGAAAATATTTATAGCTGAGCTTTTTGTGGTGGCAACAAATTGGAAAACGAGGGGATGTCCTTCAATTGGGGAATGGCTGAACAAACTGTGGTATATGTGGGTGATGGAATACTATTGTGCTTAAAGGAATAATAAATTGGAGGAGTTCCAGGTGAACTGGAGAGACCTCCAGGAACAGATGCAGAGCGAAAGGAGCAGAACCAGAAGAACATTGTACACAGAGACTGATATACTGTGGTAAAATTGAATGTAATGGACCTCTGTACCAGCAGCAATACAATGACCCAGGACAATTCTGAGGGATTTATGGTAAAGAATCCTACCCACATTCAGAGGAAGGACTGCAGGAGAGGAAACATATAAGAAAAACAACTGCTTGAACGCATGGGTCGGGGTGGACATTATTGAGGGTGTGGACTCGAAACTACCACACCAATGCAACTACCAGCAATTTGGAAATTGGTCTTGATCAAGGACACATGACAAAACTAGTGGAAATGTGCATTGGCCATGGGTGGGGGGAGTGCAGGGGGCGAAGGGGAAAGAGGAGCAGGAATCATGTAACCATGTTAAAAATGAATATTAATAAATGTTTGAAAAAATAAATAAAAAAGTCATACCACTAAAATATAGAAGAAAAATAGTTCATAACCAAGTGGCCATACAAAAGATTGCTCCAAATGGCTAATAGAGATAACCTGTCATCAGGCACACAGCCATCAAGGTCTGTGATAAAATAATGTTCCCACATAAATCCAAAATCTGTAGAAATATTTTCTGTAGGAGCAAAAATTGGAAATGTAGTAAGTATACTTTGAATGCAGAGTGGCTAAACATGTTGAGTTACATAAGTGAAGGAATATTAAGGATAAATTAATATTATGAAGCAAAGGAGTATTTGAAGACACATGAACCAACAGAGGATGAAGAAAAATAATATAAACAATGACTACAACAGTATAAGTCAAAGGGTATGCACAGTTTTATGGCCCTTTGGGCATGGTTCCAAATTGCTTTCCAGAATGGATCAGTTCACAGCTCCACCAACAGAGTATTAGTGTCCTAGCTTTACTACACTCCTTCCAATATTTATGATTTTTCTTTTTTGTCATTTTAGCCAGTCTGAGAGGTGTAAGGTGGTATCTCAGAGTTGTTTTAATTTGCATTTCTTTAATTAATAAAATGATGCAACATTTTGAAAATGCACTTATCATCTAAGAATACCTTGCCAAAAATATCTATCTCAGGGGAAGGTAGCTCTGGCCTAAAGGTGTGAAGCTGTGGTTGACACTTTGTTTATGCAATGACTAGCTGTGAATCCTGTTGAAGGAATGAACCAATCAGAGCTTTTGTCTCCATATAAAGACCCCAGTTTCTGGGCCTTGCTCACTGATTTTGCCTGTGGCATTCCTGGAGGTGCTGGAGCTGGAGCTGGAGCTGAATCTGCAACTAGAGCTGGATCCATGGTAAAGCGAGTCAGTCCTTCAGCTGGCCTTTGCCCGCGCCATAACCCTGGACCTCAATATTTAAAACACAGAGGCCAATGCTACTACCACCATTCCCATGGGACTGTACTACAAAGGTGGATGAAATATTGTAAGAAAACATCGCAGAACTTTCTCCAAAGGAGACAAAGTATGCCAAGGGATACTTCTTAGTAGGTATTCATCTGGCCCCTTGTCCAGAGATTCATTCAAAGCAGACTTCAGACTTCTGGGAAGAAGTTTATTGTCTCATAACCCTAATCTGAGGTTGTGCAAAACTGACTCTTTGGAGATGTTTTACATACATAAACACACACACACATATGTCCAATTTAATTTTCAGTTCCTAATTCCTTCCCTTTTATCTCTCTTCCACTGACTGAGAAAGCAAAAACAAGACTGTTACAGTTATGTATAGTCAAACAAGTCAAATTTCTGCACTAACCATTTCTTTTAAAAAAAGTATGTTTCAGTGTTTATTCTGAAACCATTACTTTTCTATCTGGACAGTCAATGTGTTCATTCAGAATTCCAAACTCTTTCAAAATTTTATTGTCATTAAAATATTGTTTAAATTGTATTAATTGTTCTCCTGACTTTCAGGTCATTCTCCTAACAAGTTGAAAGAGTAGCCAATTTCTCTGATGGATGACACTTCTTCAGCCTCATCAAAACAGAGGAAAGGATGAATACTGAGTGTGAGGGAAATAATCCTCTCTGGAAAAGTGAAAAGAAAATTATATTTTAAAAATTAATGAACTGGAGTTATTGAAGGAAAGAGGGGGGGATCTTACTTAACTAACTGAGGCAGTTGGCATTGGGGGAAGAGAAGAATAATTAAATAACCAGATAAAAGCAAAAAGAAAAAGATCTCAGTGTTCCGTGGCAGAGAGACTAGAATATGGCAAGTTTTTAATAAAGGTTTGTTGATGGATAACTGATTGCCCTCTTTTTTTTAATAATAATACCCATTAAAGACATCATTTAAAAAAAAGTATTGTGATGTTGTGGATGAATTAAACTCCTTTGGAGGTAGGAAGATCTGGGTTCAACTTTGTACTTCATCTGTACTATACCTGAATTATGATCCATGAGCAAGTGATCAAATTTCCCTATGCTCTTGGAAATATGCTGACTCAAAGTGCTAAAGAAAGGGATTAACCGAACCACAGAGTTTCCTCATCAAAAGTTTCTCTCTCTTTTTTTCCCCTTTTACTTTCTCTCTTAGATATCAATAATAAGTAACTGTTCCAAAGACAGAAGAGCTAGGTAATTGGGGATAAGTGACTTTCCCAGGATCACAGAGTTAAACGTCTAAGGCCAGATTTGAACCCAAAACCTCTCTCATCTAGGTCTGCCACACTATTCACTGAGCCACCTAGATGTCTTGAAGGGTTTGTTTCTACAAAGAAAATCACAGATCCCTTCCCTATCCTTTTGATAGGCATAATTATTTCTAAACCTTCAGAATCACCCATTTTCATTATGTTCACCAAAACTTCTAACAAAAATGGGGTGGATACTTGAATATTTGATTGTGAGCCCTTTAAAATTTTTTCCTAAGGAAAAACTATAGCAGTGTTCATAAAGACAAATACTTGGAGCTAGGAAGACATGGACTCAAGTCCAAATTCCATCTGACTCCATTACTGAGCCATGGTCCTATACAAGTCATTGAATTTTGAATACTCTAGGCAATTCTCTAAGAATCTAAATGTGAAAGTGAGTGGCTACATTCATTGGGAGTAATCTTTTCCCAGGTTCTTCTACCAAGTAAATTACAGGTATATCCCTATCCCTATCCCTTCCTTCATAAATATTATTCTGCTTATTACTTTCAAGATCTAAATTTTCATTCCCCTCACTGAAGTTGCTTCTGACAAAGGTATGTTATTTTAACCAGGCCCACTCCCATCAAAGGATACCATCTCTACTACTGTACCCCTACCCAATCACAAACACATCCAAGGAATCTTTCCTGGGTTATGCTCAGCAAATTCTACTAATTAACTGTCCCCTGACCTGTGATTAGAACAGTTGAAAGCTAAGCAATGAGGTTAAATATCCAGCCTGGAAATTGTGTGGAAGAGAGAAAAAGAGGAATCAAGGTAGGAGAGATGGCAGGCCAGTCAACCTCTTGGGGTGTGGGGGTGGTCTTTCCTGGAGTTTGGAGGAGACCAGAGTAGGAACCAAAGATACTTCTGACTAAATTTAAACACAGAGATATGGAGAGAGTGCCAGTTAGAACTTCCAATATGAAATTACAGACAACAGCTGCATTGCTAGTACCTGAAGGTTTATCAATCATTCTCTTCCCAAAGGGCTGGAGAGCAGAAGACAGGACTTGCAAGCCCTTCCCCAAAGACAAGCAATGGGTCCAGTGAGACAGGGTGGTTAGGGGTGACTCAGAGTAGCTTGTGTATAAATTCAGGTTCTTGGGGGACAAGGGCAGTGAGGGAGATAAGGATGGTTGGGTTAAGAAGAGATAGACAAGGAAGGAAGATAAATGGCAATCCATATATTGAATGCAGGAAAGACAGACTCTGTAATTTTAGCTAAGATAGTTCCTTAGCTCTCTTTAGCTCCACTGGGAACATGAGCAGAAAAGTCATCCCAGAAGAGTGTCTGATGCCAAGATACATGCCCTGGAACCAAAGGGAAAAGCCAAAGAAACTCCTGGGGCTCTGACTGGGAAAGTGCAAGAAGGCTGTGGCATGCAGGAATATTCAATATCTGCAATAGGTGCTGTGTAAGCTCTTGCTGTGTTAAAGGCTGTTCCTAGTCCAGGCATGGGCTGGCCAAGGCAGAGGTCAAGGTCTGCTGCCTGCCTTTGGGGTTGGTGGTGGCAGGAGCAGCTACAGCTTCCTTAGAAACCTTGAAGTTTGGCAACCTCACATGTTTTCTGTATAAGAGCACAGAATAGCCAAGAGAGGAAGAACTTGCCCTTGGGAAGCCCAAAGACTTCTCCACAGGAAATTGGAGGACTTCCTCAGAGCACACACTTAGACAGGACTCTGCATCAATTCCTGGAGGACTTTCCAGTTCACATGGAATTCCTCAAGTTTATTATTCCTTTGAGTACAATAGTATTCCATCACCAGCATATACCACAATTTTTTTAGCCATTCCCCAATTGAAGGGCATACCCTCATTTTCCAGTTTTTTGCCACCACAAAAAGCACAGATATAAATATTTTTGTACAAGTCTGTTTATCTATGATCTCTTTGGGGTACAACCCCAAAAATGGTATGGCTGGATTAAAGGGCAGGCATTCTTTTATAGCCCTTTGAGCATAGTTCCAAATTGCCTTCCAGAATGGTTGGATCAGTTCACAACTCCACCAGCAATGCATTAATGCCCCAATTTTGCTACATCCCCTCCAACATTCATTACTCTACCCTTCTATCATTTTAGCCAATCTGATAGGTATGAGGTAATACCTCAGAGTTGTTTTGATATGTATTTTTCTAATTATTAGAGATTTAGAACACTTTCTCATGTGCTTATTGATACTTTTGATTTCTTTATCTGAAAATTACCTATTCATGTCCCTTGCCCATTTATCCATTGGGGAATGGCTTGATTTTTTATACAATTGGTTTAACTCCTTTTATATTTGAGTAATTAGACCCCTGTCAGAGTTTTTTGTTATAAAGATTTTTTCCCAATTTGTTGTTTCCCTTCTGATTTTGGCTGCATTGTTTTTGTTTGAACAAAAGCTTTTTAGTTTGATATAATCAAAATCATTTATTTTACATTTTGTAATTTTCTCTAACTCTTGCTTGGTTTTAAAATCTTTCCTTTCCCAGAGATCTGACAAGTAAACTATTCTGTGTTCACTTAACTTATTTATAGTTTCCAATTTTATATTCAAGTCATTCACCCATTCTGAATTTATCTTGGTACAGGGTGTGAGATGTTGATCTAAACCTAATCTCTCCCATATTGTTTTCCAAATTTCCCAACAGTTTTTGTCAAATAGTGGATTTTTGTCCCAAAAGTTGGGCACTTTGCTTTTATCATACACTGTCTTGCTGATGTCATTTAACCCAAGTCTATTCCACTGATCCTCCCTTCTGTCTCTTAGACAGTACCATACCATTTTGATGGCCACTGCTTTATAATACAGTTTAATATCTGGTACAGCTAGGCCACATTCTTTCATTTTTTTCATTATTTCTCTTGATATTCTTGATCTTTTGTTATTCCAAATTAACTTTGTTATAGTTTTTTTTTCTAATTCAGTAAAAAAGTTTTTTGTTAGTTTGATAGGTTCTATGTTCATTAGGGAGATTGGTCTGTAGTTTTCTTTCTCTGTTTTTGGTCTATCTGCATTTGGAATCAGTACCATATTTGTGTCATAAAAGGAATTTGGTAGGACTCCTTCTTTGCTTATTATATCAAATAATTTGTATAGTATTGGGATTAATTGTTCTTTGAATGTTTGATAGAATTCACTTGTGAATCCATCTGGCCCTAGTGATTTTTTTCTTAGGGAGTTCTTTGATGGCTTGTTCAATTTCTTTTTCCG
>NW_025380995.1:0-3038 GCF_016433145.1 Gracilinanus agilis | reverse complement strand
AAGGATAGAATTATATACATATATATAATATATATATTATCTGTGTATAATATATATGTATGTATCCATTCCCCTCCCCACTCAGCAAACCTTTCTTATTTTTACAACCTTAAAAATGGTAAGAAGGCTCTCAACATAATCACTTAGTTCAACAAGTTCAAAAACTTCTATTGTATTGTATCATTTTCCCTTTGAATGGTACTTGGCCATGGTCAGTCAGAGAACCGTGAGGTACCTTCAGATCCTGGAACTATATTCAAATTCAAGTACCCTTCAAGAGCCAGATTTGAAAAGTCTCCACTGTTTAATCTGTTGCACTTCCTATATGTTACAATACATAGAATCAGTTCAGCTTTGTACTTTATTCATTTAACTAAACTGAAATCCTCCTTTCTACCATTTCCCCAAATTTATTCTATCCATCCAAAAGAATACAATATTGCAGGGGCAGCTGGGTGGCTCAGTGGATTGAGAGCCAGGCCCAGAGACGGGAGGTCCTGGTTCAAATCCAGCCTCAGACACTTCCTAGCTGTGTGACCCTGGGCAAGTCACTTGACCCCCATTGCCTACCCTTACCACTCTTCTGCCTCAGAACCCATACCCAGTATCAATTCTAAGACGGAAGGTAAGGGTTTTAAAAAAAAAAAGAATGCAATATTGCCATAGTCCCATTCTGGGCAATTAAACCTGCTTCTTCATTTCCAAACCATTCTCTTTTACAGCTGGTGTATGTAGCCAGGAATATGGAGAGAGTTTGGGACCTGCAGTCCAAAGATCTACCTCCAAATCCAAATTCAGATATGCATCCCTAGCCAAAGCATTTCTCAAGCCCCAGTTTCCTCATCTACAAGATGGGGACAAAACTAGCACCAACCATATAGGGTTGTTGTGAGGAACAAAAGAGTTAATGTATCCAAAGTGTTTCACAAATCATCCCTACTATTACTAATTTTTCTTTTTTCTTGTCTTCTCTACTAGCTCAGTGCCTGGTAGATAGTAGGTATTTTATAAATGTTTATTGAGTGAGTGAGCTAGCATTGTTTGAGGATCTCCAGTACAATTAACTTTCATTTTTATGCTCTTTCTCTTTTAACCAGGGAAGATGGTATTTACAAAATCACTGCCAGAATTCCTTCCAAGGTGCCACTTTTCCCCAAAACATTCTTTGCCTCAGTGTTCTTTATATAGTCTGGCTCTATCAGGCTGCCCTTTCTTCTTCCATCTTGCCAAGGTGCCTAGAAACCTCCATCATCATCTAGCTCTCAAGCCTTCTATTCATTCCCTGCTCCCAAATGCCTAGACCTTTTTAGTTATGAATCCTCAGCAAAAGTTTTTCTCAGTTTTTCTTCTGCCAAAATTGTGACCACGTTACCTCTACCAGGTAAATCTGTCATCTGAGTAATATTTATCTGTTTAATTGATCAGATAAAGGCCTCGGGCAAGACCCATGTCATCTTCTCTGTCTTTAATAGCAAAGAGTACATTACTGGCATCGAACAAATAATAAAATTTCTCTTGTTGTGGTTTCTGATCAGACAGGTAATGGCAAATCCCTGTGATCAGCTTGTTATCTTTTATTATAGTTAATGATTCTGCCTCACTTGCAATTCCAGTTATCACCATCTGCTATTTCTAAATCTTTCTGTAGTGAAATGGTTGCTCTCATTCAGTCTATAATCTCAGCCAGCCAACCTTTTCACAACATGCGGCGCATCCATCTATATTTACCTCCTACTGTTTTCTTTGCTTTTTTCTCACTTTGGGATGAGTCTGATGTGAAGATGCCTTGAACTTCATCTATTTCCAATTTGCTTGAACAGGGTCGTTTTTTTCCCCCTTGGTTTCCTAAATGAAGTTCAAATGATGTTGTTCTATGAAGTAATGTAGCCACGGTGCATAAAAAGTTCAAGAAAGACAATTTAAACTTACTGCCAACATTCTTCTTTCTAGTCCTTCCATCCTTAAAATTATTTTTTAGCAGTGGCCTTCCCAGAGCCCCTTTTGATGTGTGTGTGTGTGTGTGTGTATGTGTGTGTGTGTGTGTATGCATCCTAGAGTCATTCTTCTAATATACTCTCTTTGTCATTCAGTCCTTTTAAAGCTTTCCTGGCCTCCTAAGTGTATGGAATAGTGATTTTTGCCAGTGAGCAGTCATTTTTCTTAAGAAAAAAAAATATTTGCTCATCTTTATCCTAGCTTAAAGGAGATCTAGGTAGGAGGCAGCTAGGTGGATGGAGAGACAGGCCCAGAAATAGGAGTTCATGGATTCAAATCTAACCTCAGGTACTTCCTGGCTGTGTAACTGTAAACAAGTCATTTAACCCCCATGCCTAGCCCTTACCACTTTTCTGCCTTGGAACCAATACATTATATTGATTCTAAATGGAAGGCAAGGGTTTTTTTTTTTTAAAGAGAGAAATATACATATGTATAATTTTTTTCAAATGATGCCTTCTCTTTTGCAGGGTGGGAAAGGAGGGAGGGAGATACCTCAGAAGTCTAATGTAACAAAAAAAAATTTTAAGGTGAACTAGGCCATCGATACCAATATATTGTAGATAACAAACTAGTCAATTAAGATCAGACAGCAAGCTTTCTCATGCTCCAAGGACTGTGCTTAGCACTGGGATATGAAAAGGAAAATGAAAGAATCCCTGCTCTCAAATGTACATGCTATTGATGGAAATAACATATATACATATTAGTAGCTACCAAAATTTTATTTTAAAAAATACATGGTAATTTTGGGAAGTATATCTATTCTAGTGAAAATCTGGGAAGATATGGAAAAATATCTCATATAAGAGGTAACAGTTGAGTTGAGCTTTGAGGGAAGCTAAGGATTCTAAACAGCTGTTAGAGGTTTTGTGAAAACAAATTATAAGCCCAGACCTTTTTTAAAAATAGATTTTTGGGCAGCTGGGTAGCTCAGTGGAGTGAGAGTCAGGCCTAGAGACAGGAGGTCCTAGGTTCAAACCCAGCCTCAGCCACTTCCCAGCTGTGTGACCCTGGGCAAGTCACTTGACCCCCATTGCCCA
>NW_025380994.1:0-4017 GCF_016433145.1 Gracilinanus agilis | reverse complement strand
GAGGAAGGAAGGAGGAAGGGAGAGAGGGAGGAAAGAAGGAAGGAAGGAAGGAAGAGAAAGAAGGAAAGAACAAGAAAGGAAGGAAGAGATATTTTAGTTCTCAAGGTGATACAGTGGATGAAGTACTGTGTTTGGAATCAGGAAGGCTCAAGTTCAAATCTAGCCTCAGACACTTATAAGCTTTATGATCCAAGGAAAGTAATTTAATTTGTCTGCCTTAGCATTCTCATCTGTAAAATGAGGATGATATAATAGCACCTATCTCACAGAATTGTTATGAGGATCAAATGCCATATTTGTAAAATCACTTAGGATAGTGCTTAGCACACAGTAGGTACTTAATAAATGTTTGTTCTCCTACCTTCTTTTTTGACCTATCTAGACTTTCAGAGTTGTTTCTTCTGCAACATGTTATGATATATATTGTTCTGGATCTGATCAGTTTAGCCTTCATTAGTTTATATAAACCTTCCCAAGTTTCTCTGGGTCACACATTACATCCATATGTCATATTCTATTAAACTATTTCCTATTTCCTAACATCCCCAGTTCCTGTGACTGATGTTTATATGGCAAGATTCTGCCTGCCTTTCTATCTCTAGAGAGAAATGGGACAGAGGAAGGGGGAGTAATGAGAGATAGCCAGAGCATAGACAGAAGACAGAGCAAGATAGAAAAACAGAATGAGCACTGGACCTAGAGAGAGAGTAAATGATGAATAAATTCAACTTTGACTCTTTGCAGATGATATGATGATATACTTAGAATCCTAGAGAATCAACTAAAAATTGTTGAAATAATGAATAACTTTAGCAAAGTTGCAGGATACAAAAATTTATAAATTTTTATGTTATAAATCATCAGTATTTCTATATATTATCATCAAGGTCCATCAGCAAGAGAGAGAAAAAGAGGTTTTATTTAAAATAACTCTAGACAATATAAAATACCTGTGATTCTTTAGTTTATTTTTGTTTCTATTTTGAGATTTGGGTTTTATATGAATATTCCCTTACAACAATGGCCAATATTAAAATATGTTTTGCATGATAATACATGTATAACACAGACCAAATTGCTTACCATCTCTGGGAGGTGGGAAGGGAAAGAAAGGGAAGGAGGGAGGCAATCTGGATCTCTTAAGTTTGGAAAATATATATTGAAAATTGTTAATATATGTAATTGAGAAAATAAATATTTTTTAAAATCTTTAAATAAGGTAGGGAAATTTTTAAAAAATGTGAAAGGATTGTACTTGAAGATCTTTCAAATCCCTTCCAGTTCTAAATATTATGAGCCTAGGATGGGATTAGAAGATAAAAAGATAAAAAATGGGGAATTTGGCTACAAATTGTGGCATATGGTGGTGATGGAATGCTATTGTGTTATACGGAATGATGAACAGGATGATTTCAGAAAGAATTGGAAAGATCTACATGAACTGATGCAGAGTGAAATAAACAGAAGCAGGAGAACATCATAAACAGTAACTGAAATATTATAGGATGATTAAATGGATAGACTTTGCTACTAACAGCAATAAAAAAATTCAGGATAATTCTGAGGGACTTATGAAAAAGAATGCTATCCACCTCTAGAGAAAGAACTGTTGGAGTAGAAATGCAAATGAAAACATATGATTTATCACTTGTTTATTTGGATATAAGATTTTGGTTTTTGGTTTTATAAGATTATTCTCTCACAGAAATGAATAATATGGAAATACATTTTGAGTGATAATGTATGTATAAGCTGGGATAAGGAAGGGAAGAAAGGAAGGAAACAACATGAATTATGTAACTTTGGAAAACTTATGTGTAAATTTGTTATTGGAATAAAATAAAGATAATTTTAAAAATCAGTTAAGTAAACAAAAAAAAGATAAATTTAGAGATGAAAGGGATCTCTACTACTACTACTACTACTACTACTACTACTACTACTACTACTACTACTCTACTACTCCCTAATGAATATCGATGCAAAAATTTTTTACCATAGACTAACATAAGGTTAAAATGGATATATTATTTAGACATAAAGGGTACTCCCCTAAGCAAATTAGGGGAGGATGGAATATTTTATCTGTCAGATTTTGGATAAGGGAAGAATTTATGACCAAACAAGAGGTAGAGAACATTATGAGATACGAAATGGATAATTTTGACTACACTAAATTAAAAAGATTTTGTATAAACAAAACAATGCAATCAAGATTCAAAGGAAAATGGAAAATTTAAGGAAATTTTATAGCAAGTGTCTCTGACAAAGGTCTCATTTTTGAATATATATATACAGAAAGAGAGAGAGAGAGAGAGAGAGAGAGAGAGAGAGAGAGAGAGAGAGAGAGACCCGAATCAAATTTGTAAGAATAGAAATCATTCTCCAATTGATTAGTGGTCAAAAATATGAATAAGCAGTTTTAAGATAAAGAAATCAAAGCTATCTAAAGTTATATAAAATGCTTCAAATCATTATTAATTAAAAAAATGAAAATTAGAACAACTCTGAGGCACTGCTCCACCTAGCAGATTGCTTAATATGACAGAAAAGGAAAATCACAAATATTGGAGGGGAACGGGGGAAAATTGGACATAAAGCACTGTTGGTAGAGTTTTGAACTGATTTCTGGAGAACAATTTGGAACTATGCCCAAAGGGTTATAACACTACATATTCTTCCATCCAGTAATACTACTATTAGGTCGGTATCCCATAGAGATTGAAAAATAAAAGGACCTGTTAGTACAAAAATATTTACAGCAACTCTTTTTTCTGGTGACAGAGAATTGGAAACTGAGGGCATGTCCATCAATTGGGGAATGGCTGAACAAGTCGTGGTATATGATTGTAATGAAATTCTATTGTGGTATGAGAAATGATGAGCAGGAAGATTTCAGAAAAAAACCTGGAAAGACTTATATGAAGTGATGCAAAATAAAGGGAGCAGAATGAAGAGAACGTTGTACAAAGTAACAGAAATATAATAAAATAAGCAACTGTGAATGACTTAGCTATTCTCAGCAATACAATAACATAGGTCAATCCCAAAAGACTTATGACAAAAAATGCTCTCCACCTCCAGAGAAAGAAATGATAAAATCTGAATGCAGATCGAAACTGATCATTCTTCACTTCATTTTCTTCATGTTTTTAATGTATTTTTGTAAGGTGAGCCACAATAAATATGTAAATGTTTTGTATGATGAATATCTAAATATGTTTTATATGATGGCACATGTGCCATTTCAGGGAGCAGGGAGGAGTAGGAAAATGTGGATCTAGAATGTTAGAAAACAAATGCCAAAAATAATTTTAACATATTAAGAGGGGGAAAATATATTATCAAAAAAGAAAAGAAAAAGAAAATACTGTTGTCTTAACTTTGCAAAGTCTTACAGGCTTCCTTTTTCATGCCAAGTCATCACAGAAACATGTAATTCAGTCCATGACTGTGGTGCCAATATTTACAAAAGCTTTTAGTCCCCAGGTTCAGTTAGAAATTTAATACCTTCATTCCCAGTTTGCAGGTCCTCTGTGATCTCTGCTTTGAGTTTTTTCTTGGGCATACTGGTCCCATTTCAGTCTCTATTTAGTTCAGCAGCTCAGACATGGAGTGCATTATAAATCACAGATTTGTTTCATATCAAATTTGGGGTCTCATCTTTGGCCTCGGTTCAAGTTGCTCAGCATTTCACATCTCTAGACAAATTCATTTTGCTAATAAAAGCCACGGGGCTCAAACATGACTCTGTGTTCCTGCTGTAATTGGAGAATTGGCTCTGATTTATCACTGCGGGTTTCAGCAGTTGTCTCTCTGAGGTTCAGAGATGTCTTCCATAATACCTCATTTCAGTCAGCCACGGAAGACCAGAGCCAAGGCTAACCATGGATTGCCCTCTAGGGTGTAGCCCCTTTAGTGGCACAACAAGAAATATTTTAATAATACTTTATAAAGTCAGAAAATCCCCTTATCCATGACATAGTGGGTATTGTTAATAATAATAACAATAATAGT
>NW_025380993.1:0-12966 GCF_016433145.1 Gracilinanus agilis | reverse complement strand
TCCTCCTCCTCCTCCTCCTCCCCCGCCGGCCTTCGAGCAAACAAAGTCTGCCCCGTCCACCTGGAGCCCCGTCCGCCCTGCGGCTTAATTAGGGAGAAAAGACATCTTGACATCATTATCGTAATAGTCGATAATCGGTGATTCTCGAGCGCCGGCGACCTTGAGCCAGTCCCGCGAGCTCCTTTTAACTGGAGCAAAGAGAGCGCCCAGGCCGGGGCGGCACGTTTAAAGGCCCAGAGCCCGGCCTTTGGAGGGAGGACGGTCCACCCAGCCCCACCACAGCAGACGGGTCGACGGGAGGGCCTCGATCAGCCGGCCCAGCTGTCGGCGTGTTTTCATAAGCGTGAAAATGGGCTCCCGTGCGATGAACGAAACACCACAGCCGGAACCCACGAGGGCTCTCGCAGCTTTGCTCCAGCAGCTTCCAGGCCTGGAACCCGCCTCCCTCTTCCAGGAAGCCCTCCTTGTTCTTCTTGCTCTCTGCTTCCAACCCTGCCACATTCAGCAGGCTCTGCCTTGGATGCGCCGGGGTGAGGCCTGCACCTGCTCGTGCGCGTGCCACGTCTCCCCGACGAGACCAAAAGCTTCCCGAGGACAAGAAGCCGCGCTGGCTGAGCTGCCCGACCAGGTGGCAAACCCAGGACTTCCCGCCCGCCGCCCGCCCCGCAGCGAGCCCAGGCCTTCCCGCCCACCCCCCACAGCATCAGCCCCTGCCCACATGCCTCCCCTTCCCTGGTGCTCCCCATCAGCTCTCCTTGTGGAAAGTCAGGCCCGATCGTCCTCCAGAGGGATGAAGTTCCCTGGTGTGGAGGTCCACAAACACCCAGAAGGGGCAGCTGGGGAGGCTCCAGGACCAAGTCGGGAAGACCCGAGTTCAAGTGAGCAAACCCCCAAGGGCCTCTCTGCCTCAGTTTCCTCACCTGTAAAGGGGATAATAACAACAGCTGCCTCCCAGAGTTATTGTAGGACCCAACGAGGGGTGTTTGGAAAGTGTTCTGTGATCCCAACAATGCGATGTCAACGTGAGCTATTTTTGACACAGTCACTATCGTCTCCCTTGGGACCCATCGGCAGAGTGTCCCATCGCACCTCTGCCAAGAGGCCGGAGCCAGGAGCCATCTTGGGTCCCTGCCCTGACTGGACTCCAGAGCTGTGGCCCTCGCGTTCTTGGGATGCCGGCGGGGTTCTGGGTTTTTCCTCCTCTGCTCCGTGACGTGGATCCCTCCTCTCGTCCGTGGCCCCCATACCCCCGCGGGGCGCAGTCACGTTCCATTCTGCTCGCAGGTCCTTGCTCGCTGCTCCACCCGCCCCCTCTGGCTTCGGGTCCCACAGAATGGGCTGCTCTCAGCATCTGGGGCTCAGGGAGCCTTTCCCTCTGCCCGGCTCTCCACGACCTCCCCGACTCCTGCACCATCTCTGGCTCCCAGCAGCCTCGGGCAGGGGGCTGGCCAGCTCTCCTCCGTTTGGTTCCCCAACAGGAAAGCCGAGGGGTGCGAGTTTCTCCCGTGATGCTTGCCAAGAGTGTGGCAGCACCAGGCACAGCCAGGGGTCGTGCCGCCCCTAAACCTGGGCTCTGGCCGCCCTCACGCCCTTCTTCCCTCCCGGGCTGAGATACGGCCTCTGGGCTGGAGCCTTGAACTGGCCTCTACCTGCCCTCAAAGCCTCCAGCCCCGCCTCGGTGCCAAGGCTGCCCCTCCGAGGATCACGAAGTAAGATGGCCCCGGGGCTGCCCAGATTCCTCCCCACTCTGGGCCCGAGGGCCAGGGAGGCGGGCTGCTGGGACGAGGCTGTCTGGCCTCCCTCTGCAGGGTGGTCATTGGCTGGCCGAAGGCCTGGCCCAGAAGCTGGGAGAAGGGATGAGGCTCCGGGACGTCCGGCTCTAGGCTCATCGGCCCGGTTCGGCCAGCCCCAGCCCCCGCGGGTCGAGACCCTCTCCCTGCCCGAGAGCCCCGCCGCCCCTGCCCTCTCCTCTCCCCAGCCCCGGAGCCCAGACGCCTCGGCCTTCCGGTCCCCGCGTCCCGTGGTCCTCCCGGAGAGGCAGGATGCTCAGTGCCCCAAGCTGGGCTTTCTCCCCAGTGTGCCCCCGGGCGGGGCGGGGGGTCCGTGCCCCGAGCCTGTCCTTGGGCAGCATCGCCAGAACTTGCAGGCCTCCGGAGCGTCGGCTCGGCCCGTCTCGCCCACGCCGGGAAGGGGCCGAGCCCGGCTGGGGGGACGCTTTCTGCCTGCCTGCGGTCGCGGGGCCTGACTCTGGGGGCGACTGGCGCGCATTCTTGTGCCTTTCTCGGGCTGCTGGCAGGTCCCTTCGAGCTCGGGACTCTCGCCAGGGCCTCAGCTCATTGCCGGCAGCCCGGCAGCAGGGCCGGCCCTTCCCCTTGATGGGAACCGGCGAGGCTTTTCAGCTTCTCCCCGCCGGGGGGTTTCCTGTTTGCTCCTCCCTCCGCCTGGGCCAACGGCCAAAGCACGGGGTCCCCTTGCAGGGCTCTCGCCTCGGTTCAGCCTTCCCCGACCTTCCGGGCTCTCTCGGAGGCCGCCGTCTTCTCCCGGGGACGAGCTCTCTGCACCGAGCCTCGGAGGGAAGGCCGGGAGCTCTCCTGCCTCCCGGGCAGCTGAGGTCTGGGCCCTCCCGGAGGCTCCCAGAGGCCTCGGGAACTCCCCCGGGGGTGCGCCGGCCCCACGGAGTCGGGCGAACTTCCCGGGCCACGTGTGCCCGCGGCCTCTCACACTCCGTCAGGTCCGGGCCAGGCCCTCCTTTCTCTGGATGCCGAGAGGATGCCGATGGCACCTGCCCTTCCTCTGGTGGTCCGGCCAGGCTTCGGCCCGTCTTCTTTCCCCGTTGAACCCCCCCCCCATAGTTCTGTCTCCCCCGGTGCCTCCCCCTCCCTGTGGGCCTCACCACGGCCCTCTGAGCAATGGGCCTCGGCGGCTCGGCGCATATTCCCGAATCCGGGTCTCCTCACCAAAGCCCGAGCACCGACCACGGAGTCCACGTTCTGGGCTTCTGGGCCACGGAAAGGCTTGGAGAAGTCTGTCGTCCTCCCAAGCAGTTCGGCCAGCTGCCTCCCTCTTCTGGCTTCCTTCACACGAACCCTCTGTCTGTCTGCCCTGACTCGTGTGTGTGCGTGTGTGTACATACACGCATGTGTGTAGGGCGTGTGTGAGAGAGAGACGGGGGCCTCCCTCGGAGTGCTGACTGGCCTGGGGACACCGAGAGGAGCCATGACTGGCTCACGGCCAGGATGCGTCAGACGAGTGAATTTGACCCCAATTCTCCCGGGTTCCGAGGTTGGAATCCCATCCATGCACACACTTGTGAACACACGCACAGACACTCACACGCACAGACACACACACGCACAGACACACACTCACACGCACACACAGACACTCACACGTACAGACACACACACACACAGATACTCACACGCACAGCAACACAGAGCCCACGATTTGCCCAGCCTACAGCATGTCGAATTACAGAAAACATCCCCCCGTTTGGTTTTTCCACCACGGATGTGGCTGGGGTCTTTCCAGGAGGTTCTGCTGTGTTCTAGACACTGAGGAGGGCCCAGGAGTCGGGGGACCATGCCTGAGGCAGCCCCGTCCGAAGCCACGGGAGCTGGTATCTATAAGTCAGGGATGGGGCTGCCCACCAGGGAGTGATCCTGCCCCAAAAGGAGGTCTGGCTCGGGTCCGAGGACAAGAGGGGATCCTCCCCTGAGGAGGAGTGGGCTCCTGTCCCTTCTCCATGCCCACGCTGGCTCGCCAGCTCCCCGGGCAGGTGGTCCTCTCTGCTCTCAGGCCGCCTACACGCGTCCTTAAGAAGCCGGTGGCCCAGGGTTGTTTACACTGACAGATGCCCCTGGAGGTGTGGACTTGTCACGGACCAGGTGGAGCCCCCGGCGCTCTCTGATGCAGGCAGGATCGGAACACGGGCCTGGAATCGGCTCTGCCATCCCGCCACAGCTCCAGGCTCACGGCCGGCTTCTCCCCGTCAGCATGGAGAGGCCCGAAGGAAGGGTTCGGGGCGGCTGGGCAGTCGTGGCTGCGGCCTCTCGGGGTCTCCCTCTGGCTCTGGGGCTCCCCCGGCCTCTCCCTGCCCGCCTCGCCAGGCCCCTCTCAACACCCTCCGGACTGACCCTGGGGTGGCCCAGCTCAACACTGCCCACAGCCCCAGAGGCAGCCCTGGGCCTGCCTCTTCTGCAGCTATCAGTGAACGAAGGCACCAAGGAAGGAAGGCGCATCTATTGATCCCCTGCTGTATGCAGCCCCCCTCCCCCCCCTACCTTCCCAAAGATGATCCTGTGCGGCCTGCTGAAGGGCAGAGAAGCAGCTGCTTTTTGTGGTTGGACAGAAGCCTTGGGAGGGAGGCCGGAGGGAGGCCAGAGGGAGGCTGGGAGCACCCCAGGAGCCCTGGGGTGGGCAGGCAGGCCTGAGAGGCGCAGGGTGGGGGGCTGCCCCCTCCCCTGTTCTCCCATGACTGTGTGCAGTGGACCAAGCTCTGGGCCAAGAGTCAGGAAGGCCCGGGTTCCAGTCCAGCCTCAGATACTTCCCAGCTCTGCCTCGGTGGCCTCCTCTGTAAAATGAGCCAGAGAAGCTGGCACGGCCCTCCGGTGTCTGCCCAGAAAGCCCCAGGGGGTGAGGTAGAGGCAGGCATGGGGGGGGACTCGCCGCCTTCCCGTGCACACACACACACACACACACACACGCATGTTCAGCCGCCCCACATTCTGCCGCCTCCGCACCGCCGCCTTCCCTCCCCCCAGAGGGCAGCATCGTCTCCTTCTTGGTTCTCTATCCCCGGGCCGCGGGGCACACAGTGGGGGCCTCCCCTGGCATCCCGGCCTCGTCCTGACTCCACATCGTCAGGCAGCCCCCCAGGCAGCCCCCCAGAGGAGCTCCTGCACCGCAGTGAGGCGGCCGAGGCGGAATTTGAATTCGGCTCAGCCTGAGCAGCTCTCGGAGGGGTGGCGGCAGCCGCTGCGCTCCCAAGTGCTTGGAGGTCGGCGGGCCGGCCGGCGAGCGCAGGCGTGTTCCGTGTCCCCGGCCTCTGTCCTCTCTCGGTCCGGCAGAGCTCGCGGGCTTCTGGGCCGCGGCCGGCCATCGGGCTCCGGCTTGAGCGGTGCTCGGCAGGGCCTCCCACGGGCCCGTCGTCCCGTCGCCACCGTTGCGGCGTTCGGCCTCCTCGAGGACCTCGTCTGGGGGCTCCACGAGGCCAGCCGCCATAGAGGGCCGGAGCGGACACCCCTGGGAGCTCGGCTGCCTTCCCCCTCCCTCCAGCGAGGACACGGTCCATGGCCCGCACCCCAGGGAGAACCCCGCCAGTTCCGGGGGCTCCCACGCCGGGGGACAAAGTGCAGCCTGTCAGGGGACTTAGTGGGCAGCATCGAGGCTCCGCCACTGGTGATCTGGCGGAGGGAGGCCAAGGCAGAAGGGCCGGCCTTGCGCTGACTGCCCGCTAGGGGAAGGGCTGCCCGGAGAGCGCTGCTCCCCAGGCTTTCCCAGCATTCTTGGCTGCTTCCTGCCCGTGTCCGGTAGCCTCGCGTGGACCTGCCTTGTCTGGGGAGCCCCATTTGTGAGCAGAGAGAAAGGGGCAGCGTCCCGCCGCAGAGGGGGCTGGGCGTCATGGCCCCCCCAGCAGGGGATGAGCACAGAGAACGGCCCCCCACTGGGGGAGTTCTTGGGGAACCCAGCTCGGGCCAGAGCCAAGGTTCCGGGGTTCCTTTTGCGCTCGGGCTTTCTAAAGTCCTCGGGGTGACCATTAGTCTGGTTTGTGGAACAGGCTGGGAAGAGTGGGGGGGCGCCACGAGACCCCCCGAGGACTCTTGTTCTGGGGGCCCAAGTGGCGGCACTGGCGCCTCAGCAGAGAAGGCCTGGGCCCCATCCCCTCTCCCCGGGCACCCGCGTGTGCACAGAGGTTAGGGGAAGGGGGGAGGCTTCCAGGCCAGGAGGCCCCCCCCCCGGTGTGGGTGTGGGGGCTTAGGCGGCCTGGCGGGTGGGGGCAGACCTCCCTGGGGCCCGGGGGGCCGCTCAGCTCACACTGGCAGACAGATGGCTCTTTGAAGGGAGGCAGGTGTGTTTTGACTGGGGGGGGGGGAAGGGTCTGCAGAGCTGGACGCTGGCGCTGGGGAGGGGGAAGAAGCCCCTCTGGGGAGTCCTTGGGAACAGGTTCCTCAAGCATTCTCTCACTCCCGTTCATCTGCTTGCTATTTATGCCCCATCGGAATCTGCTCTGCCATTAGCCTCTATTGCCTCAATTACCTCTGGAGAAACAATGACCAAATGTTTGGCGGCCGAGCAAGAGGCCGGAGGAGGCCCCCGATTCTCATTAGGTCGATGGCCAGCTCCCGAGGGGGCCGCTCTCCTCGGGAATGGAGGATGGCCCACCCCCTCAGAGCTGAGCCTGGGCCTAATGCGCTGAGGCACTTGGCGAGCCAGGGGGACCTGCCTCCGGAGGCTGCCTCCAAAGAGGGGACCCAAGTCCGCAGGTGAAAGGTGGCCGGCGGGGACCTCGTCGGTCTTTAGGCCCTGCGGGAGGCTCCCCGGGATCACCTCTGCCATGAGAGCCTTTTGAGGCTCTCCTCAGCAACAATGCATTAGGGTGCGCCCTTGGCTGACTTTGCAAGAGGATTTTCCATCGTCTCGGGGCAGCTTCCAAATTCCCCAAAACCCTCCTTCCTCGAGGAGGGAAGCAAAGAAAGCCCGCGAGGACAGAGCTCTCCGCACAGAACCAGGGGCCCCGGGGTGCAGAAAGGATCTGGGGACACCTCCACAGAGGAGATCCCTCGACAACGAGGAGGGGACCGCCGAGAGGTCTCTGAGCCCTGCAAGGGAGGAAGTTACCCCTAAGAAAGTGGGGCAAACGGTTCTTAAGAGGGGACGAGAGCAGGAAGGCTGCCTGCCCCCTGGCCATCCCCCCCCCCCCCACTTCCCAAATGACCCAGGCAGGATGTCGCTCGGTGACTGTGCAAGGGTCAGCAGTCATCCAAGGGCCCCTGGGACCAATGGAGGAGGAGGAAGAAGAGGAAGAGGAGAAGGAGGGGAGAAAGAGGGGGAGGAGGAGAAGCAAAGTCCCTGGATGTGGTTTCTGATTCTGCAGGGTGGCCACCTTTGAGAAGCAAGCACTTCCCCACCCATATGGGAAACTTTGGAAGCGGAGGGCCTGCTGCGCTGGCAGAGAAGAGAGTGCTGTGAGCCCCTGCTAGCTGGAGCGCTCCTCAGGGGGATGGGCAGAAACCCTTAGCAGCGTGCCGCTTCTGACCAGTGTGGGTGTGGGTGGGGGGGGGGGTACAGTTACTTTTCATAAAGGCACGTTATTGCGTTAACACAGGCCGGCTTCGTTGTTGTTGTCTCGAAATCTTCTGGAGAGTTTCTCCATTTTCGCTTCTGGCTTTGCAGACAGCTGGGGCTTCCCCGATTCCCAGGAGCGTTAGCGGGTCCCGAGGCCCACACAAAAGGAGCCCCCGCTAGAGCAGACCCAAAGGGGGGGTTGTCCAGGCTCCGCTTAAAGCCCTGACTAAGGGCCGCCCACCGGCTCTCAAGACATTCCCTTCGGGCACCAGACAGCTCTGGTTGGGGGTCCCCTTCCTCCGTATCTAGGAGGAGGCACTTTTTCAGAGCTGGGGCAGTTCCTCACTCTCCCTCCCCCACCCTGTTCTAAGCCTTCTCTCCAGGCTCAGTTCTCCCAGCCCAGCCCAGCCCAGCCCAAGGAGACTAAGCTAGAAGCGCAGGCTCTGCTCTCTCTGCCTCCAGGAGGGAGCCCCTCCCTAGGCGCCGTCGTCCTCCCCCCAGGGCCTCACCCACCCCCTTCTCGGGGGTCCAGAGTCCAGGCGGGGGGCCGGAGTGTCTCGCCCCCACCTCGGTGACTTGGCAGCCCGCGTTCCCCTCCCCAGGCTCCGTCCCCTCCGTTTGTCGGATCCTCCGCTTGGAGGGCCTCTCGGGCAGTGCGCCGCCCCCTCTGCTTGGGTGTCTCCAGTACCGAGCCCCGGTGGGCTTGGAGCTCAGCACCCAGCTAGGCTCTTCACCCGTCGTGGACTGAGGGATGCTCCCCTCCCGCGTGGCAGCGCCGCGTCTCAGAACGGAACTCGAAGCTCCCGATGACCGACGATGGGTTCCGAGGATGGGGGGGGCCTGGTCAGCTGGCTTGGGGGAGGTCGGCCCCTCCCGCCCCTCCTAACGCAGTCCAGGTACACATCTCCGCCCTGCTGAGCCATGGAGCGCTTGCAGAGGGTTAGCCAGGTGACTCAGCGGACGGAATGCCAGGCCTGGAGTCAGGAAGACTTGAGTTCAAATGTAGCCTCAGACCCTTCCTAGCCGTTTGACCCTGGTTAGGTCACTTAACTCTGCATGCCTCAGTTTCTCCAAGTGTAAAATGAAGATAATAGTAGCTCCTACTTCCCAGCATTGCCACGAAACCATAATTGCAAAATGCACAGTGACTGGCACATAGTAGGGACTCAAATGCTACTTCCCCCTTTTTCCTGTCAAAACATTCAGCGCTGATCTCGGCCTCCCTTCTGGCATTTCTCAGGGACTGAGATGGAGCTCGTTGGCTCGTCGAGGCGACGGTGTCCTCCTCCGGCCCGAGGCAGCGGCCGCCCTTCTCCGTCTCCGGACCGCTGACCAGGGCTCGGCAAACGCGTCTGCCCATCCCACGCCGGGAGCTCCCCTGTCCGGACGACGTCAGTCCCTCGTGACGGCTGTCCTTCGTCCTGGAAGAGGTCGATGCCCCGCGCGTGCCGCTGCCCATCCGGGCTGGGCCACGGCCTGGGATCCTCCCCCTGAGAACGGCCAGGGGCTCCTCGGGCTCGGGGGCCGCCTTCCTGGGGGTCTGAGGAGGCACCCAAGAAAGCCCCCATTCATTCATTCATTCATTCATTCATTCATTCACTCGTTCGCTCATTCAGTGGAACGGAACCCCCCGGAGGGCCTTTGTGTCTGGCACGCGTTAGGGGCTTCCTGAATGTTTGTTAACGTGCCAGTTAGCATGAAACCCCCAAAGCAGGAGATTTCACGCCTGCCGGGCTGGCAGTGCCCAGCCCGCCTCCGGGCCACGTTGCTGCCCCCAGTGCCGGGGAGGGGGGAGGGGGAGCTCAGCTGAACGGCCAGAGCTGGCGGTGGCGGCAGCTTCTCTGGGGGGACGGTCCCTGGGCAGGAGAGCCACTGTGGGATCCTCGGGAAGAAGCCGGGACCCTTCGTTTTGTTCCAGGGTGGAGCCGCCTCATTAAAACGGCCACGGCCACAGCCTCGGCCACGCTGAAAGACATCAATAATGTCCTGATTGAGGCCGGGGACCCTTCACGTGGAGCCCTCCAGCCAGATCCGGCATGACAGGCGAGCCATGAACAGACAGATGTCCGGGGCTTCCTCTCACTCACATGACGGACGGGCCTTTGGCTCTGGATGTCACCTGGCGTCTTGCAGGGACCCTCGGCCTGGTGATGGGCGACGGCGGCTCGCCTCCGGCCAGAGCTCGAGGTGGTCCCCTGGAAGAGGCCTGGCCGTCTCCGATGTTAGTCAAAATGTCTCCCACGCCAAGCCCCGAGGCCTCCTTCCTGCTCATTAAACATCCTCAGAAAGGGACTGATCTCCGTCCTTGGCTCATGGAAATCCTGAGAGACTGACGCCAGGCCCAGAGAAGGAGACTCAGCCCTCCCTTCCCTTCCTTCCCTCCCTCCCTCCTTTCCCTCCTTCTTTCCCTGCTTTCCTTCTCTCCTCCCTTCCCTCCTTGCTTCCTTCCGCCCAGGTTTCCATGGCTTTCTAACAAGCATTTCCTGGACTTTCTCCCAGACACTCCATTTGCTTGGATGCTCTTCCTGGGGAAACCAGGAAACCTTCGTCCCTGAAGGGAATCTCAAAATAGAAGCTCGAGTCCAAGAAGTCTTTCTTCCTCTGCCCATACATGAGCACACGTGTACACACACGCACATACATGTACACGCACACGCACACGACACACTCCTCACTTCCACATGTTCATGTTGGAGTTTGGAAATCCAGAGAATGCTATCATGAGACGAGATTTGGCCGTCTCTGCTGGGGAATCAGGAGCTCCTGGCGGTCTTTCTGCGATTTGTGCCTAATGAAATGTCTCAAAAAGATGCCCTCGTCAAGCCGTTTGGGAGGCGTCTTGTCCTTCAGCCGACAAGGCTGCCCCCAGCTCTAACCCTTCTGGGCCTCATGTGGGTGAAATCTGACCAACTAGCTGCACTAGAAGCAAAGAGTTCAGGCAATGTGGCAGCCTGGGAGGCAGGAATCACAGGTTCAAGTCCTGGCTCTGCTGCAAATGCTGTGCCTCAGTTTCCATTTCTGTCAAAGGAAGGAGTTGGCCAAATGACCTCTGAGGTTTCTTCCCCATCTCAATCTGTAATCTGATGACGATGGAAGGCTGGCTCCAGTGGACTCCCTCAGGAATCCATGTGAACCTCTTCCCCTGGCCACTGTTCCTTCTCATCCCATAATTCTTGTCTTGTCTCCCCTTAGCACACCACCGTGATGGTTGAGGCTGGCTGGGGTGGTGGTGAGAGTGATAGTGGTAGTGTCCGGGGGGGGGCACATCACACACACACACATCCCCCTCAACCTCAGCCCAGAGGCTCTTTGTCCAAGGCCTTCGGAGGCTCCCGCTGAAGGATCCCACCTAGCACCAGCCCCCGCTGGCCTCTGATCCCTGTGTGCTCCGCTGAGATGTCTCTGTAACGTGTTCTCCCATGCCAGGCTTGGTGGAGCCCAAGGATCATGGCCAGATCTCTACCCAGCCAGCTGGCATTCAACCTCTGCTTGGAGGCCACTAGCAAAGGCGACACCACCATCTTGGAGGCCTCGGTAAAGCTGATAAAGCGCACTCAGGATGTTGCTGGGGCCTCCAGGCCGAGAGGTTAATGGTGTGGAGAGAAACTGCTTCTCTCCTCTCTCTCAGTAGATCGATCGCCCATTCCCATGGGTTTGATTATAATCTCCATATACTTAACTCACAGCCCTTGGGGCATCTAGGGACCACTGTGGATAGAGCATTGGGCCTGGAATCAGGAAGTCTTGAGTTCAAATCTAGCCTCAGAAACGTATTAGCTGGGTGACCGTAGACAAGTCACTTTACCTCTGTTTGCTTCAGTTTTCTCACCTGCAAAATGGGGGTAATAATTCAAGCACCTATAGCCCAGAATTCTTGTGAGGATCAAATGAGAGACTATCGGCAAAGCACTTTGCACAGGGTGTGCCACATAGTAGGTGCTATGTAAATGCTAACTATTATCAGGATTATGATAGTCTTTCCCAAGCTTCTTCTTGAACCAGGACATCCCCAGTGGGAATCCCACAGGTATCCCAAACTAATCATGTTTAACCGAGATCTCATTATTTATCTCTTCTAGTTAAACTGTATTTCTTTCTTTTTAAAAAATTTTAAACATTTAATTAATTGATTGATTGATTTAGACTATTTTTCCATGGTTACATCATTTTTATTCTTTCCCTCCTCTCCTCCATCCCCCCTCCTGAAACCAACGAGCAATTCCACTGGGTTTTACATGTTATTAATATTTGCACTGGAGTGATCGTTTAGAGTCTACATCCCCAGTCCTATCCCCATCGACCCATGTGATCAAGCAGTTGTTTTTCTTCTGCGTTTCCGCTCCCACAGTTCTTCCTTTGGATATGGAGAGCTTCTTTCTCCCAAGTCCCTCAGGATTGTCCTGGGTCATTGCATTGCTGCTAGTAGAGAAGTCAGTTACATTCAGTTGGGCTACAATGTATCCATCTCATGAAGTCAGTTACATTCAGTTGGGCTACAATGTATCCATCTCATGAAGTCAGTTACATTCAGTTGGGCTACAATGTATCCCTCTCACATAGCCCTTCAATTCTTCACAGACTGTGACATTGCAAGAGTCTCTACCATGCCTACCACCAGGAGACCTTTTTCAGCAAAAGCCGTGGATTTGCTCTGAGGAGCCAGCATGGGGTAGTTGGAAGCCCTGGGAGGGTGATCCCGGCCACCATCTTTGCCTTCTTTAGTTCTGAGCTAAGCTCGTTCTCCATCTGCAGGACTCTCACAACAAGTGCGGGTGTGTAGGTCTGCAGAACACGCCAGATCGTTTCCATTTGCACGGGTGGTCAGGGATAGGCTGGGCCACCTGGCCTCCAGGGTCCTCTATCTTGGCCCTCCTGGGATCCCGGAAGCCGTGGTGCTCTCTGAGATTTGCCTTTCTGTGTGCCATCTTTGAAGGCGTCTGGATTTCCCAGAGTGCACCAACAAATCGACACACTTCTCCCACCCCGGGGGGATGGCCTGTGTTCTTCCGTGTTGGAGCAATCGGCATACTTCACCAGATCTGAACTGCCAAAGTGGCACACGCAGGTCTAGGTGTCCCTGGCTTCCCAGTTTGCTTTGGGGGTGACCGTCTCTACTGAGAGCTTCCTTCCTGGGCTTTGGACATTTCAGAAAAGCTTCTTTTTTGAGGCAGGGGAAAGAACAATTCCAAGCACACCACACTAGACACTCTCTAGCTCTGCAATCCCCAACAAACCACCACCTCACAGACTCAGTTTCCTTATCTGTAAAATGGGGAAAATAAATAGCGTTTACTTCCCGTGACTGCTGAGAGGAGAAAACAAGGTAAAATATCAGAAGTACCTGCCATTATTATCGCATTTGATTCTCCCAACAACTCTGGGAGATAAAGAATATTAGGAGTATTATTCCCAACTTGCTGATGAGGAAACTGAGGCAGGCAGGCAGCAGTGAAGTGTTTTGCTCAGAGTCAAACAGCTTGGAAGCATCTGAGGCAAGATTTCAACTCAAGGCTTCCCGAGTCCAGGTCCAGCCTTCCAGTCATTGTCTTGCCCGACTGAACAATACGGAGAGCGGTAAAGAGAAGAAGAGAATTCTGGGAAGGGGAAATGGCATGAATAAAAGCATTTGGTGGGGCTTGCGTGAGTTGGGTTGGAAGGAAGGAAGGAAGGAAGGAAGGA
>NW_025380992.1:0-8636 GCF_016433145.1 Gracilinanus agilis | reverse complement strand
AGGAAGAGGAGGAGGAGGAGGAGGAGGAAGGCTTGAGATCTAGTCGCTGAGCTCTAGGGAGGAAATCACGGCGGTCAAGACCTGCTTTAGGACCCCAGAGCTCTGCAGGGGGCCACCACGCTGCGGAGGAGAGCAAAGCCCAGCAGGGACCCAGTGGCAGTGGCCGGCCTGCCCACTCTGAGGCAGCAGCCCCTCCCCACCTCCTCCTCCCCCTCCCGGCTAGCCTTGCTGCCTCCTGCTCCACCGATTTCTGATGCTTTTAGCGCCCAAGTGGGCCCATGTGCAGACTCGGAGGGATCGGGATCTTCAAGCCGCCCCTCCCCCAGCTGAGCCGGCGCGCGGAAGAACAAGATCGAGGCCGACTGGCCTTTGCCCGGCTTCATTTTTACGGAAAGCCGTCAGACCTGGCGTCAGCTCTGGGGGCTCTGGAACAGCGTCCAGCGAGAGCCTCGGCCTGTTCCAATGCCGCCCGGCAGAGGCTCAGAGCTGAGCATCTCTGCACCCCCCCAAGCAAAGGGAAGCCACTGCAGGAGGGAGCCAGCGGGGGGGGGGGGGGGGCGGCAGCCGGCCGGGCAGGGTCCTCGGGACTCCGCAGCGCCCCTGGGAAAGGAAAAGCTGCAGCCAACTGGCTCCCCCCTGCCTCTGCCAGTAAGGCAACGCGAGGGGGGATCAAAGACTTGAGGCTGGGGGGGTCCGAGGGGCTGAGCCTCACCACAGGTGCTGCTCCATTTTCCAGAGAAACTGAAGCAATTGTGTTTTCCCAAACTTAGCCCAAAGCCGCTCCTGTGCCCTCACCTAAAAGGCACATGGGCTTCTTGGAATCCTTCCCTCCCTTCCAGGCTCAGGGGGGATACCTCCTCCTCCACGCAGCCTTCCGGGATTTCTCCCAGCTGATGTGGCTTTATTCCTTTGCTTTTCTCTCTCTTTCATTCCCAAGACTAGTAATTGTTCCATTTGCCGGGCCCCACCCCAGGGCAGACATCACAACAAAGAGAGGAGGGAGGAATGGGCAACCTTGAGAGCCATCCCAGAATGCCTCTGGAGATAGTGGGCTCCCCCCTCCTCAGAGACCTTCAAGCAGAGACCAGATGGACTCTTATCGGATACGGGGCAGTGGGGAATCTCTTCAGGTTAGGTTGGGCTAGAGCCATGATGGCAAACCTATGGCACACCTGCCAAAAAGGGCACACGGAGAGCTCTCTATGGACAAGCCTGCTGTTGCCTGCCAGAGGGACTTGGGGCTGAGCTGTTGCCCTCCCCCCTCTATGCACCAGAGGACCTTCCTCAGCGGGTGTGCTTCCTCCCTCCCTGGGGTAGGTGGGGGTGGGGCGGCCCAGCACTCCATCTCCAAAAGGTTTGCCGTCGGTGGGCTAGAAAATCTCCGCACTTCCTTCTGACTGAAATTCTGGAGTTCTCCAAGGAGAAGTCACGAGCCTGGGCGGGAGAGGAGCTCCGTGGGGCCTGGAGCGGGGGAAGAAGGAGACGTCAACTGATCGTTGCTCCTTAGGAAGGTCAGAACAAAACACCTGTAACTCGTGCGTTGTGAGTGTGCCAAGAGGCAATGTGGCCGTAATGACTAGAGGGTCATAGAGTCAGGAAGGCGTGAGTTCGAGTCCTGCCTCTCACAATGAGGAGGCGATGAAAAAGCACAGAAGGTTTTTGAGCGGAGACGGGCCACACTCGGATCTGTGTTTTAGGACAGCATTAGCTGGAGGGGCAGATGTGGGGCGCCAAGAGTTCACCCGGCCACGAGCAGTCGGCAGGGCCGACTCGCCTCTCCCTCAGAGGGTTTCATAGTTCGGGCCGGGGGTCTGGAAGAGGCTTCGCTTCTCGCTTCACTGACCCAAGAGAAGCTGGGATGAGCGGGACACGCTGCTGACCTTAGAGCGTGAGCTCCTTCTGGGCTGCTGCTGGTTAAGCGAGTCCGTGCTGTGAGCCGGGCCTAGCTGGGGTGAGCGAGCCTGGGGCTGATGCGCTCAAGACTGACCAGTGGGAGCAGGCTGGGAAGCGAATTCTGGCCCAGTTTGCTCTTTGCCAGAGCACGAGTGGCGCCAAACAGTTCTGCTGCCCGTCCCGCGGCTACCTCCGGGCCTGCTGGGACTCCAGCTTTGCGGCTCCCTGACCTCCGGCCACAGGAAGTTCAATTCGGCTCCTTTAATCATTTCTGGAGATGCAGATCTGCGGCGAGCGCGGAAAACCCCGTCCGTGGCGGCCGCCGCCGCCGAGCCGTCCACTCCACAGGCGGGAAGGCCGGCCCGAATCGGCTCGGAGGAGCCACAAACACGGGGAATGAGCGCGGCTCACGCTTGGCTGCTGGTCCCGGGACGAGGGCCGAGCCCGGCCGAGTTGGCTCGAAGGTCCCGGAGGGGAGGGGAGGGGAAGGCTGAGGCTTTCTCCAGCCAGGGTGGCGGCTCCGGGGTCAGTGCGACAGGAAGCTCGGCAAGTGTGCTCAGGAGCCTGCGTGCGAGGCCACTGGCGAGCGGAGGGAGCTGCGGAGAGAGGAGAAGAGGGGGCTCGGGGGCAACACGGATCGCACGCACGACGGGCTGGATCTGTTCTGTTGGCCCCAGAGGCCCGGCCTGGAGAGACGCCCACGTGAACCCTGTTTCCGGAAAAAAGCCTGCCGGGCCTCTGTGCTGGGCAGAAGTGGAAGGGACACAGCCACCTGGAACGCCATCCCTGGAGGTCTTCCTGGGCACTAGAGAGGCTGGATGGCAGCTAAGGGAAGGGACCCAAGTGGCAGCCGTGAGATCGCTCACACATGCGCACACGCACACGCATGCACACACGCACACTCACACGTATGCACACGCCTGCACGCACACACATGCACACGCGCTCCCCGTTCCAGGGCGCCACTCTCCCAGCTGGGGCCGGCCTGCCTCCACTTTGAAGGGGGAGGGGCAGAGCAGAGGAAGATCCGAGCCTCAGTGACAACCAAGGAAAGGACAGAACGGGGAACACGGAACGGCTCGGTCGCATCCTGAACGCAGACCCTGGTTTGCCGGTCTGGGGGCTCCCCTCCCCCCCACCATTCTGCACTCTCTGCTGCGAGAACCCTTCCACAAGAAGGAGAGCCACACGGGGAGGGGGGCCCCGAGGGGAGGGGCTGGGGGCAGGGAGCGCTGCCGGGCACCTGGGCTCCTCCATGAGCCCTTCTGTGGGGGGAATCGCGGTGGCCCCTGGGAGCCGGAGCCCAAAGGCCTCTGGATGCGGGAGGGAGGGAGCCAACAACTTGGTCACCATGGCAACGGGATCCTGCATGAAAGGCGGGCGAGCATCTCCAGGCTGCCACAGAGCCAGGGAAGCAGGAAGCGTCCGAGCTAAGAGGAGAGGCTCCAGGGGGCCTCCCTGCACTGGGTGAGGCAGCTCTCCTGGGCTCGGCCTCTGGGTGGGCCTCTGTCCTCCCGGGCCCGTCATGTCACGTGCACGTAAATGTCTCTCTGTCTCCTTCCCCCTCTGGCTGCCCCCCACCCCCACCCCCTGCCCGTCGTTGGTCCTCTTTGAAATGAAGGATGGACAAAGCAGTCATTGATTCCTCCCACACGCATGCCCCGAGTCAAGGAGTCTCTAGGCAGGAAGCGGGTAGCAGGGAGGGACACTAAGAACCAGGGACGAGCAGGCGGTGGGAGCAGGTGCCACACGGCTTCCCGCCTGCAGGGCTCTGACTGTCCTCATCTCCTGGGCGCAGGCTTGGAGAACCTTCTCCTGTTCCGGTGCCCAGAGGACAAATTCGAGCTGTCCGTGGGCGCCCAGCTTACCCAAGAGAGTTGATGGAGGAAGTGCTCGCTTTGGGTGGCGGGACGGGGGGGGGGGCACTGGGAAGAGGGGAACGGAGCGGCTCCCCGAGGGCGTGCCACGGCTTCGCCAACAAGGTCCTAGAGGGACCAGAGGCCGAATCTCGGCGCCGGACGGGGTCCATGGGCTAACTCTGTTTCTGTTTCTAATGCCGACGGGGCCGCACGGGCCTCGTGACCCAATCAAAGCTCCAACCGGAATCCCCTCTACTCTTTCTCTGGGACGAGAGGCTCCACTCCTGTCCATGGATGCGCCACCTGGCCTCTGATCACGTATGGCCTTGCCAGATCGGGCTCAAGTCTTCTCCATCTCTTGGCTTTATTGGGCCCTGCTGTCTGACACTCTACACCGAGACAAACTCAGAGTGGGTGAATGACCTGAAAACAAAGAAGTGAACACGGAATAGTTTACTTGTCAGATCTCTGGGAAAGGAAAGATTTTAAAACCAAGCAAGAGTTAGAGAAAATTACAAACAAAAACAATGCAACCAAAATCAGAAGGGAAACAACAAACTGGGAAAAAAATCTTTATAACGAAAAACTCTGACAGGGGTCTTATTACTCAAATATACAAGGAGTTAAAGCACTTGTACAAAAAATCAAGCCATTCCCCAATTGATAAATGGGCAAAGGACATGAATAGGCAATTTTCAGGTAAAGAAATCAAAAGTATCAATAAGCACATGAGAAAGTGTTCTAAATCTCTAATAATTAGAGAAATGCAAATCAAAACAACTCTGAGGTACCACCTCACACCTAGCAGATTGGCTAAAATGAAAGAAGGGGAGAGTAATGAATGCTGGAGGGGATGTGGCAAAATTGGGACACTAATGCATTGCTGGTGGAGCTGTGAACTGATCCAACCATTCTGACTGGCAATTTGGAACTATGCTCAAAGAGCTATAAAGACTGCCTGCCCTTTGATCCAGCCATACCATTGTTGGGTTTGTACCCCAAAGAGATCATAGATAAACAGACTTGTACGAAAATATTCATAGCTGCGCTCTTTGTGGTGGCAACAAATTGGAAAAGGAGGGGATGCCCTTCAATTGGGGAATGGCTGAACAAACTGTGGTATATGCGGGTGATGGAATACTATTGTGCTAAAAGGAATAATAAACTGGAGAAGTTCCAGGCGAACTGGAGAGACCTCCGGGAACTGATGCAGAGCGAAAGGAGCAGAGCCAGAAGAACATTGTACACAGAGACCAATACACTGTGGTACAGTACAACCAAGACAACCGAAAGGAGTCTTCAGAGCAAACTGAGCTGCGCCATCCCACGAGCATTCCTAGGGCAGCCTGGCAGGAGGACAACGGCTAGAAACTGGAACAGAGTTATCTGGATTCTCCGCCAAGCAGGTGTCATCACCAATGGAGGAACCACAACGTCTGGACGCTAATGCCTCCTAGAGGAGCAAGTCGGAATGGCACCAAGCAGCCGTGGAAGAAGGGCACAAGAGAGTCTAGAAAGCATCGAGGGATCATTTGAGAGGCCGTCTCAGGGAGAATGAACAAATTGCAGCCTTCGTGAGTGTCCAGGGAAGAGAATCAAGGGAGCATCAGGGACCGCTGAGGCACAGTGTGACAAGGATGGGCAGACGTGTGCCAGGGGCACCTGCAGGATTCCACAAACGGTTTTCTGCAGGCTCTTCGTTCAGAGACACAAATGGCAAAGGGAGGGAGCCCTGGTCGGGGATGACATTGTCCTGATCGCAGCAAAGGCAGAGCTCGTTCTCTCTTGCCACAAAGCCACCAGCCCCTCTCAGAGGGCCCCCCCAGCTCACATCCTCACTTCTCCTCCCACCTACTCACTACATGGCCAGATCGCTTCTCTAGGAGAACAGCAGCCTTTCTATAGCACCTGCTCCATGCCAGGCACTATGCTAAGCCCCTTTGATCCTCACAGCAGCCCCAGGCCTAGATGCTATTATTATATTCATTTCACAAATGAGAAAACGGATGCAGAGGTCAAATGACATGCCCAGGGTCATGCAGCCAGTGTCTAAGCCCAGATTTGAACTTGAAACTTCCTGACTCCCGGAGCAGCCGCCTCGCCGCCCCCAATACACACATGACTTCTTTTCTCCACCCCACTGTGGCTACCGCCTCAGTTCCACCCTCGTCACCCTCAGCCCGGACTATGGAAATAGACTTTTAAGCTGTTTCTCTGCTTCTGGGCTCTTCAGCAGTTCTGAGTGGAGGCATCCGACTCGTCGACGTGCAGCGGTGGAGGGCACCTCCGCTGGGTGAAGCCCAGATCTCGAGTGAGGCTTCAGGAAGAAGAGCTGAGGCCCAGCAGGAGACTCACTAGGAGGGACCTTCCTATGTCCCTCCCTGGTGCTGGCTGCCCGTCGTGCATGAGTGTCGTCTCCACCATACATCACCCCCCTCCCCAATCCTTCATTTGCTGCGGAGGTTCCACCTGGCACCCATCAGACTGGCCAACATGGCAGTGAGGCAAAGAGGTGAATGTGGGAGGGGATGCGGCAAAAGCGGGGCACGTATGCATTGTTGGTGGAGCTGTGGATGGATCCAACCATCCTGGAAGCCCAAAGGGCTAGAAAACGGTGCCGACCCTTTGAGCCGGGTTTGCACGCCAAAGAGATAGTCAGACAGGGCAGGGACCTGCTTGTGCAGAAGCACTTGGAGCTGCTCCTTTGGTGGGCCCAGGAGATGCCCATCCATTGGGGAGTGGCTGAACACGTGGTGGGACACGTGGGTGATGGAACACTATCATGCGATGAGGAACGATAAGCTGGAGGATGTCGGAAAGCTCGAAAGACCTGCAGGAACGGACACAGGAACAAATGAGGAGAACCGGGAGAACATCGGCCCCAAGAACAGCACTATCGGACGACGATGATCCGTGCAAACTTGGCTCCTCTCAGCAGTGCAGTATCGAGGGACGAGCCGCTGGAGTCCCGCTTTCCCATCAGTGCTCCTCTGCTGTTCCCTGGGAGTTTGGGCTTCGTATGAGTGTGCTCTTACAGCAATGACCAGTGTGGAAGGGAAGAACAAACAAAAATTCTTTGCTTTCTCCCAGCCCCAGCTCAGGGATCCCTCTCAGCCTGAGGCCTTCCCTGGGCCCGGCCCAGCCACCAGGGTTGTCTTCCCCCATGAGTGATTGGAGCTGCTTTCAATGTTTTCCATATCACCCATACCTGGGCATGTTATCCCTTCTCCCCCGGAAGAATGGAAGCTCTCTGGGGCCACGGATTGTTTTGGTGCTGTCATTGGACACGTAAACTAAGAGGAGGGCACAGGAAGTGACACAAACCGGCCCCTTTAAAAGAGACCTCAGGCAGCTGGGCGGCTCTTCTGGTTGGTGGCCAACTTGCATGTGGTGAATGGTAGGACTGAATCTTCCTGGACTTCCCTTTCAAAGAGACTCTGGGACTGAGGCTTTGCTGTGTTCACCTCTAGGCGTCCGGATTTCCCTCGGCTGAGGGTTCATTAGATCTACCTGGATTAACCAGGGGATCGGAGCAAATTCCTTCTTCTTCTTCTCACTTGCATATACATTGCCATAAAAGTCATTTTCACTTGAGGTTGTTCTTTCATTGGGGATTGATAACTGCTCGATCCGCTGGTGACCAAACCGTTTAATATATTTAACCCCAAGCCCCCTTCTCCCCACTTACACCACCACAGTGCCTGCCACATAGTAGGTGCTTTATAAATGGCTGATTGATTGATTGAATGAGTAAGTGAATATCACAGAGCCCCCTCACTGAAATTCCCGAGTCCCAAAAGGGATAATCTGAAATATTCACACAGGAAAAACTAACCAGACAAAATCGTGTCTCTTCCAAATACTAGAACCTGAGCTAGAACCTCAGGATGAGTAGCAAGAACAAATAACGAGGCCGAGTCCACCTTGAGTTGGGGGTGGAATGAGAAGACACGGACAAAGGAGATTGATTGAAATACTCCCACGCTAGCCCCCCCCCACCACCACCACCAAGACCCACCTTCTGAACACAAATGTCCTCCTGGCAAGATTGTACAGTGATGACCCACAGAAGATCTCAAACTGGGATCCCAGTGGCCGGGGAGAGATGCATTGTGGGTACACATCTTTTAAGAGGCGTCAACTGTCCAGGTAAGGATCAGTACAAGATGAGCTTTAGGCCATTGTTGAGAAAATGTGCTTTGGGAAGAAGCGAATCAGCCAGCCAGCAAGTTAGATTAGGGGCGCCCAGGCAAACATCTCCCTGGTACCAGAGCGACAGAACAAGGAAACCCAAGAGGAAGGCTGCCGGCACAGCCAAAGCCTCTGTAGGGGGTCTGTGGATCCCAAAAACGGAAAGAAGACGCAGCCAATAGCTCGACTTCAACTCCTGGCAAAAGTCTAGCCTATATGAATAGAAGGGTGGGCGGCGACTATCTCGAAAAGGAAGCAGCAACGTAAGGGCCAATCTGAAGGCCAGCATCTCCTCTCGAGCCGTTGGCCTCAGCAGGCTGACCTTACCCAGGAGGATGCTGCAAAGAGAGTTTGTCCAGATTTGAACAAAGCATTCGGCAAAATGTAGCCTGGTTCTTACGGAAGATGGGAAGAAACGGGGGCTGGACGAGAGCACAACGGGCTGGCCACACTGGCTGATAGCTAGGCCCAAAGAACAGACATTAATGGTTCGATGTCACATTCAAAGAGGTCTCTAGTGGAATGGCTCTGGGATGTGTGCTTGGCAAGAAGAGATAGAGAAAGAAAGAAAGAAAGAAAGAAAGAAAGAAAGAAAGAAAGAAAGAAAGAAAGAAAGAAAGAAAGAAAGAAAGAAAGAAAGAAAGAAAGAAAGAAAGAAAGAAAGAAAGAAAGAAAGAAAGAAAGAAAGAAAGA
>NW_025380991.1:0-5570 GCF_016433145.1 Gracilinanus agilis | reverse complement strand
AGACAAAGAGAGGGAGGGAGAAAGGGAGAGAGAAAGAAGTAAGGAGGGAAGGAGGAGAAAAAGAGGGGTAGAAGGAAAAGAGAGAAAGAGGAAGGAGACAGATACAGAGAAGAGGGAGAGAGAAAAGAAAGGAGGAAGAGAGGGAGGGAAAGGGGAGAAAGAGACTTAGAGAGAGGAAAAGAGGGATAGACAGACAGAGAGAGAGAGAGGGAAGGAGGGAGAGAGGGAAGGAGGGAGGGAGGGAAAAGGGGTGAGGAGGAACCACAAAATGTTATAACATCTATCTCAAACCAAATGGACAAGACATCCAAGTTTACAATGAGTATTGATCAAGCATTGGAACCAATCATTGGCATTCACTTTGGGTCCTGCTAAATTTAAACATGCAAAGATGATTTTTTTTTAAATTTCCATTGGCAATAAGGAAAATGCCATCAGCTTTTAGGTGCAGGTGTTCTTGTTTCTCTGGGCTTCATTTGAAGGGAAAAGCTTGTTTGCCTGAAAGGAAAGTGCATACTAAGCAATATCCATTTTTGCCTAAATTGATTTGTTTTATGATGGAAAAACCACCATAAAGGTGTATAAATGTGACCATTCTATTGGAAAAGCACTCTCTGATATGTATGCCTGATAAAATGCAGGTGCCTTTACTAAAGACATTTTAAATGATTATTTATATTTTCCACAAAGCATTTTATTTTGAATGTTTGTCAGCTCTTGACACTAATATTATTTAAACCCAAAAGTTTAATGTAAGACTTCCTTTTAGCAAGATTGTCTCATTTAATAAAATCCACAGTATCTGTTTCCCCCAAGGTAATCACTTTGATGATCACACATTCCCTGTTCTTTTATTTGATCGGGGAATAAACTTATTGCATATCCAAGCTTTGCTATCAGGTGGAGGGTTTCCTATTTTGGTTTTGGGGGAGTTTTGTGGCTGGTTGAGGGGTTTGGAGACCCAGATAAATAAACATAAAGCTGTCACTGTAGAGCAGCTAGCAGAGTTCTCTACTTGGCTCTATACCTCCTAACCAGAAAAGAAGGTCCCACTCTAGCATCCCCCAGCAAACTAGAATCCTGATAATAATTTAGATTTCTTGAGTTTTAAAAAACACTTTTCAATTGTATAAAAAATCAAGCCATTCACCAATTGATAAATGGGCAAGGGACATGAATGGGCAATTTTCAGATAAAGAAATCAAAAGTATCAATAAGCACATGAGAAAGTGTTCTAAATCTCTAATAATTAGAGAAATGAAAATCAAAACAACTCTGAGGTATCACCTCACACCTAGCAGATTGGCTAAAATGATAGCAGGGGAGAGTAATGAATGTTGGAGGGGATGTGGCAAAATTGGGACATTGATGCACTGCTGATGGAGTTGTGAACTGATCCAACCATTCTGGATAGCAATTTGAAATTATGCCCAAAGAGCGATAAAAGAATGCCTGCCCTTTGATCCATGCATGCCATCATTGGGTTTGTACCCCAAAGAGATCAAAGATAAACAGACTTTTACAAAAATATTTATAGCTGCACTTTTTGTGGTGGCAAAAAACTGGAAAAGTGAGGATATGCCCTTCAATTGGGGAATGGCTGAACAAATTGTGGCATATGTTGGTGATGGGATACTATTGCACTCAAAGGAATAATAAACTGGAGGAATTCCATGTGAACTGGAAAGACCTCCAGGAATTAATGAAGAGTGAAAGGAGCAGAGCCAGAAGAACATTGTACACAGAGACTGATACACTATGTTAAAATCGAATGTAATAGACATCAATACTAGCAGCAATACAATGGCCCAGGACAATTCTGAGGGATTTATGGAAAAGAACAATACCCACATTCAAAGGAAGAACTACAAGAGAGGAAACACAGAAAAAAAACAACTACTTGAACTCTTGGGTTGATGAGGACATGATTGGGGATGTAGACCCGAAAGGACCACACCAATGTAACTATCAATAATATGTAAATAAGTCTTGATTGATGATACATGTTAAAACCAGTGGAAATGGGAATTAGCTATGGGGGGAAAGGGGGAGTTTGAGGGAGTGAAGGGGAAAGTAAAAACATGAATCATGGAACCATGGAAAATTTTTCTAAAAATAAAAAATTAATTAAAAAAATAAAATAAAAACTATCTTTTTCCCCCTTAAAAAAACAAACAACACTTTTCTCCCATTGATTTTATGAAGGAGGCAACCAACATATCATTATTATTATTCTAATTGTACATGTGGGGAAATTGAGGCACAAGAAGATCAAAATGACTTGAAATCACAGATTTAGAGCCAGAAAACTATCTAGTCCAACCCATCTTATTTTTCTCAAGAAAGATCTGAAGCCCAGAAAAGTTAAGGTCATATAGTGAGTGTGGGTTTGAGCCACAATTCAAATTCAGACTTCCTGACTACAACGTCAATGACTCCTTCCACTATGTCATGCTGGGGATTTTTTGATATCCCATTGTACCACCCACAATCCCTGCCACTCACTTTGTACCCACAAGGTACATTTACTTAGAGAACCAAGATTTTTGTCTTCTGGAAAAGGAAAAGTATGAACCAAACGGTAGTAAAATTAGATAGATGTGTAACTTACTGATTGACCAGACCCCAATTACGTGAATTAATGCATTGATATCATCATGTAGGGATGACTTGTGGCCTTCTGCATGGCTTTGTCCTTGGTGGTCCTAACCTATACAGCATTTTCATTAATATCTTGGATGAAGTCCTACAATCCCTCTCCTCATATCTATAAACAGAAAGACAGATAGACAACAGACAGACAGATATAGATAGATATATAGACAGCTATGTAGTTAGAAACATAGAGAGAGATAATAAGACGGCTCTGTAGATAAAAAGAAAGATAGAAGGTAAGATGTCTATGTAGGTAGATAGACAGACAGATAGATAAATAGATAGACAGGCACACAGAGATGGATAGACAGAAAGATAAAAGATATATAATAAGATGGCTATGTAGACAGACAGATAGATAAATAGGTAAACGAATAGAGACAGATAGATGATAGATAGAAAAACAGGTAGACAGAGACAGACATAGAGAAAGACAGACAGAGAGAGAGAAAAAGAGAGAGAGAAAGAGTGAGAGAGAGAGAGAGAGAGAGAGAGAGAGAGAGAGAGAGAGAGAGAGGAAGTCGTGTGAACAGGTAGAAAATAGACAGACAGACAGACAGATAGATAGATAGATAGATAGATAGATAGATAGATAGATAGATAGATAGATAAAGGCAGAATGTTTGCTAAGTACTTACTATGTTCCATGCAGTGTGGTAAGCACCAAGGATACAAATACAAGCAAGACAGTCCCTGCCCTCTAAGAGCTTCCATTCTGATCAGAGAAGACAATGCAAAAGGAAGAGCTGAGGGGGTGAGACAATCTTCAAGGAGGAAGACTCAAGCCCTAAATGAGGCTGAGCATAGCTAGGATTTCTTGAAATAGTGATCTAGGCAGGCAGTCACCAATCAAAAGAGTGAAATTTTTCTGGGATGAAAGACGGTTATCAAAGAGGAGGAAGGGAAGGAAGAAAAAAAGAAATCCAGAGAATCAGGTCATGATAGATAAGGTTTGAAAAGAGACTAATAATTGTGTAACAAAGTCAGAATTCCCTAAGAATGATAGGCCAAATCTAAATAAGATTACAGAGATAAATGTAAATTTATATAATTCAATTTTTTAAATGTCATGTGAATACACCAGTTCATGGGATAAAGAACTAAGTGTTTTAGTTGACTATAAGCTTATTCAGAGTTAGCACATGTCTGAGGTAGAATTTGAACTCAGGCCTTCCTGATTCCAGGTCCAGTGCTCTATCCACTGCACCACCTAGTTGTCCCATCCAGGATTAGCATGACATAGTAAATGAAGAACTAGTTTCCCAGGCAGGAAGACAAAATTCAATTTAAACCTCTGACATATACTCTTCTTTAATCAGTTTTTTAGTTTAATAGAGGTATATGGAAAGAGCAGCTGAGTGGCTCAGTGGATTGAGAATCAGGCCCAGAGACAGGAGGTCCTGGGTTCAAATCTAACCTCAGACACTTCCTAACTGTGTGACCCTGGGCAAGTCACTTAACCCCTATTGCCTAGCCCTTACCACTCTTCTGCCTTAGAACAAATACCCAGTATTGATTCTAAGATGAAAGATAAGGGTTTTAAAAAAAAAAGTATATGGCCAAGAGATTGAGCTAACTGAGGACTGGGATGATCTGGGCTTTGACAAGAAGTCCTCAAGTCTCCAAGGACACAAGCTCTGATAGAGTACTTGATAGCTTATGAAGTTCCATCTATCTCTGTAAATCCCTTGCTTGGCAGGTGTGGCTCCATTCTAAGAACTGATGACTCATTCTCTGAGAAATGGATAGACTAGAGAGAGAAAGGAACAAAAATGATCAGCAGGAAGTTCTAGCTATTGCCAACAGCAAGAAGGCAACAGGACCTTCCCATGACCCCCAAGGATGAACAAGGATTGCATAAAGTTAATCAGGGCAGTCACCATATTGGTGAATGAGAATGATTTTATAATGAGAGTAAGCAGCAATGAAGGCTGGATACCCAGGAGTGACATTTGAGGAGTGGCATAATGTGGCATAATGGGAACAGGAGTGGAATGAGGCTTCATGAACATAACATCCCATGTTCAGATGCCTTAGAGGGACTTAGGAGGAAAACTCATTTTAAGGAGGTAAATGAACGTTTAATAAATAACTGCTATGTGCCATATACTGTGTTAAGCACTTCCCAAATATTTAAGAGTGAGGAAATCAATGACTAGAGAGATTAAGTGACAAGGTATTGTAGTAATAGAGCACTATATTAAGAGTGAGAAAGTCCTGAGTTCAAATCCTGCCTGACTCTTATTAGCTGTGTGGCCCTGGGCAAAAAGTTTAACCTCTCTTAGCCTTAGATTCCTCAACCATGAAATAGGGATAATAATAACATCTGCCAAATGGAGTTTTTTGTGAGGATCAAATGAGATAAGCAATGTAAATGTTTTTGCAAACCTTAAAGAGCTATACAAACACAAGCTATCATCATTATGGTCACTCAGGTGGTAAGTAAAGAAGTTAGAATTTAAATACTTTGAGCCTTAGTTTCTTCATTTGTAATGTGGAGTTCATAATATCTATGGTGGGAAGCAGCATATTGTAATAGATAGAGAGTTGGTCTCCAAGACCTGTGTTCAAATCCCACTTCTGATACTATATAACCCCAGACAAATAACTGAACCTTAAAAAAACTAGATATTTTTTCAATGTTATAAGCTGAAGAAAATGCATTCAGAGAGGCAGTAGCATTACCCAAGAGTACCCAGTGTCAAACTCATGGCATGCACATGACTGGGAAATTTTATAATGTAATATGGGGGAGAGGAACAGCTAGGTAACTCAGTGGATAGAACACCAAGACTGTAGTTGAGAAATACTGAATTCAAATCTGGCCTCAGACACTTATTCTGGTCAAGTTCTCTTGCCACTCTTCTCTCTTGGAATTGATACTAAACAGAAGAAAAGAGAAAGGAAGGAAGGAA
>NW_025380990.1:0-1870 GCF_016433145.1 Gracilinanus agilis | reverse complement strand
GAAAAATAACCTCAGAGAGGAGACACTAGTAGTGGGAAGAGGAAGGGCATCGGAAAGGGCTTGATCAGTTGTTCAGCTGTTCCTAATTGATGGGCACCAGGGGAATGCTAGTAAATTTTGAACAGCCAGATCTTCTGGGGGAAAAAAAGGTATATTCAATATTATTAAAAATTCTTAACTTCCATCTTAGAATCAATACTGTGAATTGGTTCCAAGGCCGAAGAGCAATAAGGATTAAGCAATGGAGAGTCAGTCACTTACCCAGAATCACACAGCTAGGAAGTGTCTAAGGCTAGATTTGAACCTAGGACCTCCTATCTCCAGACTTGGCTCTCAATCCACTGAGCCACCTCATCCAACACACCTTTTTATATTTAATCTGATCTGCAATACTAATTTTATTAAAGCTAGGCAACCAACAAAACAAATCATGATTTGTTGCATTTGCTGATTCAGAAGTGTAAGTGTGCTGTGGAAGGGGTTTGCAGAACTGGAGATTAGCCCTTGGTCCAGGGAGGATGCCCTTTCAAGAATGACAGACGAATGCCTGCCCTTTGATCCAGCCATACCATTGTTGGGTTTGTACCCCAAAGAGATCATAGATAAACAGACTTGTATGAAAATATTTATAGCTGCACTTTTTGTGGTGGCAAAAAACTGGAAAATGAGGGTATGTCCTTCAATTGGGGAATGGCTGAACAAATTGTGGTATATGCTGGTGATGGAATACTATTGTGCTAAAAGGAAGAATAAACTGGAGGAATTTCATGTGAACTGGAAAGAACTCCAGGAATTGATGCAGAGCGAAAGGAGCAGAGCCAGAAGAACATTGTACACAGAGACTGATATACTACGGTAAAATCGAATGTAATGGACTTCTGTACCAGCAGTAATGCAATGACACAGGACAGTTCTGAGGGATTTATGGTAAAGATGCTACCCACATTCAGAGGAAGGACTGCAGGAGAGGAAACATATAAGAAAAACAACTGCTTAAACGCATGGGTTGAGGTGGACATGATTGGGGATGTAGACTCAAAACTACCACACCAATGCAACTATCAACAATTTGGAAATAGGTCTTGATCAATGACACATGTTAAAACTAGTGGAAATGTGCATTGGCCATGGGTGGGTGGAGTGTGGGGGGTGAAGGGGAAAGTAGGAGCATGAATCATGCAACCATGTTAAAAATGAATATTAATAAATGGTTAAAAAAAAGAATGACAGACTCTGGTGGAAACCCTTTAAAGATAGATTTATTTAGGCTGAATGGTCAGGAGGCAGTGTTCAGGACCAACTGCCTCCCTGAATAGAGAAAAGTTCAGGATTTTTATATCCTAAAGGGATGGAGTCTAAGTGACTTGGCAAGGAAAGATGGGGAAGGGGATGAATAATGGGAACAAACAAGAAGGACAATCAAGGATAACAGGTAACAGAACAGGTGCCTTTGGGTCTGGGGGCTTAAACATAAGCATACATCATTTATGATATCCTGATCATGTTACCTAGTCTTGAGAAACATAGGGATGCTTGGGATTACAAGTGAGGTTTGAGATGTAGGGATCATGAAGGTGGATAGGTTATCTGGAGAAACTTAATGCAATTGAGATATAAACAAGAGGTATCCGCTCATGCTCAAACCCTTATCTTAAGGCTAGTGTAAATACATCTGAAGCTTAGAGGCAGAGGATCCTGTGTTTGCTCAGTTTCCAGCTATACAAGGTGAATTCCTCATATAATCTTTGACCTGTGGTGTCTCAAGGAATTTGGGGTATACTGGGGGACCATGGTACCCAACAAGTGCTCACAATGAAAATCTAACAATCAGCTCTCTATCCATTTGGATCTCATTCTAGCACTTCCCTAA
>NW_025380989.1:0-10131 GCF_016433145.1 Gracilinanus agilis | reverse complement strand
CCTTCAATTGGGGAATGGCTGAACAAACTGTGGTATATGCGGGTGATGGAATACTATTGTGCTAAAAGGAATAATAAACTGGAGGAGTTCCAGGCGAACTGGAGAGACCTCCGGGAACTGATGCAGAGCGAAAGGAGCAGAGCCAGAAGAACATTGTACACAGAGACTGACATACTGTGGTAAAATCAAATGTAATGGGCTTCTGTACCAGCAACAATGTAATGACCCAGGACAGCTCTGAGGGATTTATGGTAAAGAACGCTACCTATATTCAGAGGAAGAACTGCAGGAGAGGAAACATATAAGAAAAGCAACTGCTTGAACGCATGGGTCGGGGTAGACATGATTGGGGATGTGGACTCGAAACTACCACACCAGTGCAACCACCAACAATTTGGAAATAGGTCTTGATCAAGGACACATGACAAAACCAGTGGAAATGTGCATCGGCCATGGGTGGGATGAGAGTGGGGGGTGAAGGGGAAAGTAGGAGCATGAATCATGTAATCATGTTAAAAATGATTATTAATAAATGTTAAAAAAAAGATGAATTTCTGTTATAGATGGTTTTCTATCATAAGTCTGCAAAGGGGCAATGTGGATGAAGTGGGGAATCTCATTTTCCTAAAGGAAATGGGTTTAATTGATTATGTCCATGTACCTACCCATTCCCCAAAGGTCTTGCCATGACTTTGAAAGGGATAAATACATATTGTCTTCCAGAAGGATCCCTACCCAAGTGATATCAGGCTTTATCTCTGAGTTTTCCCTTCCAACAACCTTTCAAGAGCATCTGATTAAATTTCCACAGGAGATCCAGACAGTGGTGGCCAGGACAAATTCAGTTGTCAGTATGAATAAGGAAGGATGCAAGAGAAGGCATGGAGCACAAGTCTAGGGTGAATGGTATAAAGTTATTTATCCCACCAATGTTTTTTTTTTTTTTTCCATTCCTTGTTTGAGACTAATCAGAAAAAAAATGGTTTCCACCTAAGAAGGAATTTGGCATACCTTTATCATCCTTCCCCAAGGCTACTTGAATTGATGTACTCTATTGGACAGAAACTGAAAGGAACTTCTTTTCCAGAAAATATAAATGTATACCGCTATACTGATAATATAATTTCGATCAAGAAAACCCAAAAGTGACTGAGACTCTAGATTGAATGGAAGCCAATGAGAGGGATATTAGTAGGAAATTAACCTCCAAAAGTCTAGAGTTCAGCCCATTCTGTCAAGTTTTTAGCAATATAGTAGATGAAAAAAAACAAACCAGGTAATTTTAGACATTCTCCAGAATAAATCATTTCCCAAGAGACTCTCAATTTTGGAGAACAATTATTCCACTCTTGGGTATCCCAATGACCTTCCATTTCCTGAGTCAACTGAAAGTCTACTTCAGTGATTCTCCAAGTGGGCACTACCGCTCCCTGGTGGGTGCTGCAGCAATCTAGGAGGGTGGTGATGGCCACACTTTTTTTTTGTATTACATTCTATTCTGAGTTCAATAAATAATTTCATAATTTCCAGGGGGCGCTAAGTAATATTTTTTTTCTGGAAAGGGGGTGGTAGGCCAAAAAAGTTTGGAAACCACTGGACTTATTTCAAGTGGGGCCAACACAAGCTGAATGGACTGCCCAACACTCTTAATCTCTGAGTCTTTATATATGAGACTTATACTTTTTGAAGTCTCTATTAATACAGAACAAGTTGAGAGGAGCCTTTGGCATGACAAACCAATATCACCTTAGGGAGGGTGAGGAATTTCTGCTCTAACCATTTCTAAGATCTAGCCTTCAAGAATCCTGTCATCATAATAATGAACAAGGGGATGGCCTATCTAAGGGGGTGTTAGTGGGAGATATGGTTTCCATTCCTTAGTTCCACCTTTGATTTGCTGGTGGCTATTGGGCCAGTCATGTGCCTACATGGTCTTACTCTCCCTATAAGAAAAATGGCAGTGATGATAAATCATAGGGAAACAATGACTTTAATATCAGACCTGAGATTTCATTGCTGCAGGAAACTCCCAGTGAGAAAGTTCCGTCTAACAATGTATGAGCATCTACTCTGCAATTTATAATTTTAGATTATTGCCTGTGACTCTGAGAGGTTAAGTGACTCCCCAGTGTTCTACACACCAGTTTGTGTCAGAGGGCATACTTGAATTGATTCCAAGGCCAGCTTTTTATCCACTGACTCATACTATCTTTCTAGGGAAGCAGATAGCCATATACCAGTTTCGGTTAGTTTTGCAAGCCTGAAGTTTTGGGGAAGATACTGGATTAAAAAAAAATTATATACATATATATATAGGGGGCAGTTGGGTGGCTCAGTCGATTGAGAGCTAGATCCAGAGATGGGAGGTCCTGGGTTCAAATCTGGCCTCAGACACTTCCTAGCTGTATGACCCTGGGCAAGTCACTTAATGTCCATTGCCTAGCCCTTACCACTCTTTTGCCTTAGAACCTATACCCAACATTGATTCTAAGACAGAAGGTAAGGGTTTAAATTTTTAAAAAATTATAAAAAAAAGATGCTGGTATCTTTTTCTATCATACCACCTCCAGGAACAAAAATAAAATCCTTTGAATGTTGGACTTTCAAAACCCTTTCTAACCTAGGACCCTCCTATCTTTCTAATCTTCTTATTCTTCTCCCAGCTCATGTACTATGCAATCCAGTGATTTCCTTATGGTTCTTCAAACAAGATACTCCACCTTCCTGTTCCGGACATTTTCACTGGCTGTCCAATCCTAGAATCTTAGATGCTCCTCCTTAGCACCTCCTAAGTTCCTAACTTCCAAAATCCTTTCTTCTATGAGAAGTATTTCCTGATTCTCCTAAACATTAGTGTGGTCTCACTATTGAATATCTATAATTTATCCTGTATTATTGCTTGTACATGACTTTTGTTTTTTAATTTTAAACCCTTAACTTCTGTGTATTGACTTATAGGTGGAAGATTGGTAAGGGTAGGCAATGGGGGTCAAGTGACTTGTCCAGGGTCACACAGCTGGGAAGTGTCTGAGGCCGGATTTGAACCTAGGACCTCCTGTCTCTAGGCCTGGCTCTCAATCCACTGAGCTACCCAGCTGCCCCCTGTACATGACTTTTTGCATGTTTGCCCCCATTAGAATGTGAATTCCCTGAGAGTGGGTACTACCTTTTGCCTTTCTTTCTAGCCTGAGTCGTTAGTACAGTGCCTGGTATATAGTGGGGCCTTAAGAAATGCTTATTCACAGCCTAATGGAAAATTTAAAATAATTGTCTATGTATTGCATTTGCACAACACAGTTATCTTTCTATTTTAGGTTAACATTAAAATTGGTGTGTATTTCCCAAGCTAATGTGGAGCAGGAAGGGACAAAAGTTACGGGGTTGGGGAACCTTGGCCTTAAAGGAAAGGTAGTATAGATAATTCTCAAACAGATGGGTAATCAAAAATTGGTGCAAGGCTGGGGCACTGGTGACAGACTGTGACAGTACATGAAGATAGTGCATGAGATAAGCCTCCATGAATGTTTAATGATAGCTAACTTGGGGGTAATAAAGATGGTCCAGATAAAAAAGAATCAGGTGACAATCTGGCTACGGACACGAACATGAGGAGAACCCTAGATTTGGAAATTGAATGGGATGGTTTTACCCTTCAGCCTCTGGTCAGCCCTGACCAGTAAGCAGATCAATTAATAAGCAGGTCTGGTGTTTATTAAGTATCTGTATATGGCTCCTAAACAGTGGCCCTAATATTGGATCAGGGGAAACCTTGGGAGTTTCTGTTTTTGAGGGGATTGAATACAGGGTTCTTTGGTCAGTTTGGCTAATTATACATTCCTTGGCAAGTAGAGCAGCTTAGATCACCTTAGGGGTGAGGGGAAAGGTGCTTGCAGAAAATGGGTAGGGGTCTAATTATCTCAGAGGAACAATGTGATATTTGGTAGTGGTAAACTATACTTACTTTGTATGCTGCTCCAAAATGAAGCCTAATAATGGCCTGACACTCTTAAAATTTTTGCCCAGGGCCTTGGCATCATGGGAGTGCATTTAGCCTTGCCTTGTAAGGGATGTTTGATTCCGCATATTACACTTTCCCAGACAGGGAGAGAGTATTATGTGTTCTTAGTACCCAGGACTCCCACGGGCTATTTCTGAACTTCCATTCATGGTGTGTTCACCCACTTATCTTCCTGACCCATTCATCTCATCCCTGATATTTAGTCCTCTTACTTGAGTTGAAATTTTAGAAGACAAAACAAAACAAAAAATCCAACTGCTTTCAATTAAGCATGAAAGGGCTTCAAATATAAAAGTGTGGCCATTTTAATAAAAATCTTCTAAAATTCTTTAGCTAATGATATAGGACCTGTAGGTCTATAGTATAGGCATTTCTTGAGATTCTCAGAAGTTTGGGAGACTCTTTTTTCAGTGTTGTTCCTCATAACCATGTACTGAGGCTATTTAGCACAACTCACATGGACATATGACAAAGGAAGGAAAGAAAACTGGCTAATGAAAAAAGGTGAGCTGGGACCCAGGACTCTAAATTTCTCTTAGCTCTGTCTACTTATCACACCTTCGCAGAGTTAAGAATAGCTGACTTACTTGGGAGAGCGGAAAAGCTCCTATCCACAGGAGTAAACTTTTAATTTCCTGTTAATTCATTCCCAAAGACACAACAAGAATCTGTTTTGGTTTGTTTTTCCACCTGGGTGACATTGTGGGTGGGATGGGAGGATAATCAACACTAGCAACAACAAACATTTGTTAAGACCACACTGTCAGCAAGAAATTAGGGACTGGGTTGGGGGTGGTGGTGGCGGCGATAAATCAGTGTCAAGAGACTCGTTTGAGCACACTTGCTTTTGTGACTGTGAACTTCAGGACCAGAGCAAGGTGGAGTCCAAGTTAGATGGTGAAACCTTGTTATATAAAGCTCTTGGACTCTGATCCCTAGAAAGGAGGAGGGAAAGGGAAAGACCAAGAGGGAAAGAGAGGGAACATTTTTCATCTTCCTTGACCTACTGAAAGTCCTTTTCCAATGTTTCCTCCCAAGCCCTGCTAGTGCACAAAGTGATGTAGAAGTGGCAATCACATTTGTAGTTTTAGGTGAGGTTTATCGCACATTATCAGAATACAAACAAATCAGTAACACAATCATTTTGTGCCCCATATCTGTGACTCTGGTGTGTGCAATGAGTCAGGTTGCCTGGGAGATGTTTAGCATTTGGGGAGACATTTTTCCAGAACTGAGTGACCTCAACTTAACTAAGATTTTTCTGCACCAAAGGAAGAATTTTCTAGCTTTGAAGTGGATGGGAACATTTCCTTATGTAGTCATACCTTCCTATGGCAGCCCTGTGCAGAATTTTGCTAGAAGGAGAATGAAAACTCTGACAGTGACCGCTTTCCGCCACACTAATGGCTATGAAGTGTGTACAGACTACTGTCATTCATACTCAGCTTCAGACAATTTAGTCTTCAGGTTCTTCCCGATCTCTCTAATTGTTTTGGGGTCTTCTTTGTTCAGTCCTTGACCTCCTTCAAACCTCTTAGTGAGGTTTCTCCCCAATGAGACAGAACCCATTACCTACAGAGGCAGCTCACTCTTTTTGTTAGAAACTCTGCCCTGACAATAAGCCTTCTCTTTATACTTTCTGCCTATTGCTCTTAGTACTGCCTTATGGAACCAGAAAGAACAAATCTGAATTCTCTTCCCAATGCAGCTCTTCAAATATCCCTACTGAGTCTCCTGCTTTCCAAGTTAAAACATCACCTCTTCCTCCTACTGTTCCCCTGATGGTATGGATTTAAGAAACTTCACCATTCTGATTGCTCTCCTCTGAACATTTTCTGACATAGTGATATCCTTCACAGTATACCAGACTGATAGTGTAGTTGTGGTTTGAGCAAAGCAGACTATACTGGTTTATTCCTGAATACTTTGCCTTTCTTAATGAAACTCAAGATTCATTGACATTTTTAGCTGCCATATCAACCAATTAGTTTCCACTTTTTTTTAAAACCCTTACCTTCCACATTAAAATCAATATTGTATATTGATTTCTAAGGCAGAAGAGTGGTAAGGGTAGGCAATGGGGGTTAAGTGACTTGCCCAGGGTCACACAGCTGGGAAGTGTCTGAGGCCAGATTTGAACCTAGGACCTCCCATCTCTAGGCCTGGCTCTCAATCCACTGAGCCACCCAGATGCCCCCAGCTTCTACTTTTAAGCCCACTAAACCCCCCAGATCATTTTCCAGACCATATGCTATCTAACCATAACTTCTCCATCTTTTACTTGTGAAGATGATTTCTGGAATCCAAGTGTAAGTCTGTAACATTTATCTCAATGAAATTTTATCTTATTAGACTCAATCCCAATTTTCCAGCCTGAGATTTCTCACTTTGGATTCTGACTCTAATCAAGGTTTGTGTCATCTGGGAATTTGATAGCCATGCTATCTAAACCTTTGTCCAAATCATTGATATGTTAAGATAGCCCACGGTTAAGTATGGACCCTTGTGTTACCCAAAGAGTGCTCTTTCCAAGGTGAGATGAAATCATCCAAGAAAATTTGTGATGCAGCTATTCAACCAGTTCAAAATCCATGTAACTGATATACCATCTAGAATTCAGTTCTCAATATTTTTCATAAGAAGAGTAGGCGTTATCACATACTTTGCTAAAATCTAGGTAAAGAATAAAACTTCTGTCTGCTTTTAATAATCCTGATAAAAATCAAATCAGGTAGATCTCACTCAATCTAGTTTTTTTTTTTTAAACCCTTGTACTTCGGTGTATTGTGTCATAGGTGGAAGATTGGTAAGGTGGGCAATGGGGGTCAAGTGACCTGCCCAGGGTCACACAGCTCAATCTAGTTTTGCTCAAGCCATGCTAACTCATGATGGTCAATGCTTCATTTTTGGGATATTCGCTAGTTACCCCTCAAATAATGTGGAACAAAGCTTACGTTAGAGCATTTTCTCCATGGAGATGGCAGGGTACGCTTTGGCTTAATGGGGGAGGACCAACCAGGATACTCTCCTCATGCTTTAACAAGGAACCAGATCATTTTGATCCCCTCCAATGGAGTCAAAATATGCATATCTAGCTTCAAAGGAGTTGGACATAGTGTTCCAATCCAATTTCCCCTTCTCTCCACCATATTTATATTCTAATTCTTTGCCAAAGAATTGAGGTCAGAGTCACTGACCTATAACTTGAAGCCAAGGTAATCCTTTTATACCTCCCTAATTAACTCATTATCCTACTTTCCCAAGTAGCTCTTAACAAATCACTTCATCCTTCCTCCTACACTCTCAGCTATGAATCTTGCCTTATATTTTACTGAAAAAAAATTGAGGTCTTCTATTGGGAGCTCCCTATTTTTCCTCTCTTCTCATCTCATATCACTCAGATGCCTTCTGCCACTATATCCTCCACCCTTATCTTCCATGAAGAAGTAGCCCTTTTCCATGCCAAAGCTAAACCCTCTGGATACACAAGCAATCTAATTCATTCTATCTTTTTCAGAAGAGTATCTACTTCTTTATTCCTCCCTCTCACTTATCTTTGGTCTTTCCTTGTCTACTAACAGCATTCCTACTGACTCCAAACATGTCTATTTTTCAAAAACCCAAATGATCCATCAGTTTACACTAGTTATCTTCCGATATCTCTTCTATCTTTTGTGACTAAACTCCTTGTCTACAATAGATTAATTTTTGATGGAATCTTCCTGACTCTAGGCCTGGTACTCTACCTAGTACTCTACCTAATACATCACATGGCTGCCCCATACTCATTTTAAAGATGAGGAATCTGAGATATAGCTTGGTAAAAAGACTCTCAAATACTTTGTACATTTTGTTACTATTTTTCTTTCTCTGCCTTCTTGCAAGGCTTTGTTGGCAATATGTTTGAATGCTGATAATTTATAGGATTTACTTTAGATTCTTCAGTTCGTTGAATTTATTGTTTTAATTAATTTTACTAGTTATCTAGGGTTCTCTTTAGGGTTTTCTAAAGAGATCATTATTTCATCTACAAAAGAGGCAGTTTTATTTCCTCTTGGTTTATTCTCTTGATTTCTCTTTCTTATCTTATTACTATGATGAATACTTCTAGTATTATGCTTAATAGTAGTGGTGATAATAATATGCTTGCTTTGCCCTCAATTTTATTGGAAAGACCTAGCAGTTCTCTGTTACATATAATATTTGCTCTTGGTTTTAGATACATATTCCTAAAGTCAAGTCCATTTAGCCATTTATTTTCTAGTGCTTTTGAAAGACAAGCATTAGATTTTGTCAAAAAACTTTTTTAAACATTTATTGATATGATCATGTAGATCTTATTATTTCTTTTATCAAAATAGTTTATTTTTATGGGCTTACTTATATTGATAAAACTCTGTATTTCTAGTATAAAGCCAAATTGTTCAGAGTGTAAAATCGTTTCCCATATGTGGTTGTTGCTTGCTAATTCAATGGATATTTTGAAATTGATATTCAGTTGGGATATTGGTCCTTAGCTTTCTTTTTTCTGCTTTGCCTGTTTCTGTTTCAGGTATGAAGATCATATTTGTTTCAAAGAAATGGAGAGAGTGTCTTCTTTTTCTATTTTTGCTAACATTTCACATAATATTGAAATTAATTATTCTTTGAATATTTGAAAAAATTCACTTATGAATCTACTTAGTCTCAGTTTTTTCTTTGAGTGTTCAAATATGGCTTCCTCAATTTCTTTTCCTGACATTGGGTTATCTACATTATATACTTTTAAAAAAATTAATCTGTGTAATTTAAATTTTATAGGTATTTGTCTATTACTTAAAGTTATGTTTTGCTGTTATACTGTAAGATAGGTTTGATAGTTTATTTTCTCAATTATTGTGAATCCTTTTTGATACAAAAAATTAGTTTTCTTTCTCTTAAAATCAGTTTAGTTTAGCTTTCCTCCCCCAAACCTGTTTTCAAAGCTTAACAGAGCCGATGGTGGCACAGGGTGGGAATGGGAGTGTGGGCTGATAGCTAACAAGAGAAGCAAGAAAAGGAGCCCCAGCGAGGTGAGGGCTGAGGACGAAAGGACTGAGAAGAAGCAGCTTGGGAAAGTGCAGAATCAGCTGGGCTCGCTCCGTGGCTAAACTTCAGGAGTTCCAGGAACCTGGAGACAAAAACCATTCCGTCCTTATTTTCAGTGGTCTGTAACTATAATTGGGCATTTCCTTCAATTATTTAAAAGGATGATTCTGGGAAGGGGTCCAGGATCCCTGCAGAAGGTTCAGGAACTGTTCTAGGGGATTCCCTGAAGCTTCTGCCCTCAGGTACAAGACCTGGAGTGTTCGGGCAGCCCCTTGTTGCCCCCAAAACTCTTCTTTTTAACTTTCTTTTGATTGCTAATGGCATCACCATTTTCCCAGTCATTCAGGGTCACAACTTTGGTGGTAGGCCCTCCTTCTGCCTTACCTTCCACTGTGTCAGATGGTAGTGTGAGGATGTTAGGCTGTATACTATATTGCTAGAAACCTTTTTACCTTGATTGCCCTCTGAAAACCAACAGAGAGGTTGCTGGGACTTTAGTCACTTCTGTCAGAAGACATGGATACTGTAAGGTCTCCCTATTGCCTCTGATTCTCTGTCTTTCGCTTTTGGTGGATGGCTTTGGAGACAGTGAAAGATACACCAGTTCGAAATAATTCGAGTGACATCTATTACTGTGTGAAGTTTGAGATCCTTAAAGTGTCTCAGAGTATAGGAGCATAGCAGAAGTGAGTTTATATTTAACTTTGAGCCTTCAACCAATGATGGGACTGGCACATGAGAAAAATATGTAACAAATGTATAGGGAGCTCTTTACTCTGCAACTGTAGGTTGAACAAGGCTAATGAAATGCCTAATAAGATACTAGCCCCTCCACAAACTTCCGTGCATTGTGCCTCTCATTTTTTATCTATTGCCTATACCTGTGAGTTGCCAGTACAAAAATGAAAACGAAGTTACTAATAAAATCATTAGATCAGGAAAGGTAAAGGCTCAGGATTGACTGTATCTTGTATATGTGTGTGTGTGTGTGTGTATATATATATATGTATATATATATATATATATATATATATATATATACATAC
>NW_025380988.1:0-1329 GCF_016433145.1 Gracilinanus agilis | reverse complement strand
GGTGGGGAGGAAGATATCCTATACTTAACCTGTTTGGTGATATGTACTACCACACTGTGTAGAACTGTGTCTCAGCAGTCTAGGGCAGTGTTGGGCAAACTTTTAAAAGAGGGGACCAAAGGAAAGGAAATGCTCATCTGTCAGTCTGTTTCTAAGGCAACTCTTTTGAAGTTTCATTGTATTGTATCCTACTCATCATATTTGTCAGATTAGAAATAATGTCGCGCATGGCTGGAAAGAACATTTCAGGGGGCTACATCTGGCCCGTGGGCCATAATTTGTCCATCACTGGTCTAGGGCTTAGAGGGGTTTGATTGGTGTGGGTTTATTCAGTTGGAAGACTCTGAGCCCCCAATTACTGGCAAATATCACCTCCTCCCAGTTTTTGCTATATTTCAGTCAGTCCCAGGCATGTCACCTTGGCATAATGGAGTCACTTTCCCATAGAAATAGACTTGCTTGGAAACTATATAAAGCAGTTTACTCTTTATTGGAATGATAAAAACAATAAAACAATATATAACAAAACATTTATATCAAGTCTACAGCTTCTCCAAGACCCAGGTAACCCCTAACCAGACTGCTCTGGTCTCAAAAGTTCCAGGGGAGATACAGTTTGGTTTGCTTAATTCCTCAAGTTACTGTTCCTATTGTAGAATTGAAAATAAAAGGAAGAATTGAAAACAAAACTCAACCTCCAACTAGTAGTATCTGACTCACACTTCTAGTAGGGCCAATCCTTTTTTTAAAAGTAAATTTTTATTTATTTTCAGTTCCAGATTGCCACCCTTTCTAATCCCACCCCACCACCTCCCTGCTCCATTAAAAAGCTAAGAAATATAAAACCTATTACAAAAGGGCCAGTCTTTAAATGAAAACTCAAGAATTCTAGGCCTGGGTCCTGGCTTTTCCTCAGGATTTGGGGACATGTACTCATAACCTATTATAGCTAGAAGCTCCTAAAAACTGATTTTTTTCCCCATTCAGTGTCCTTCCTATTGCTACTTGGGACCACTAGCTACTCTTAAAAACAAACAAAAAAACCTCACTTTTATTGATATCTTTTATTTTTATATCTCCTTCATTTAAAAAATATATCCCAGGGGGCAGCTGGGTAGCTCAGTGGAGTGAGAGCCAGGCCTAGAGACAGGAGGTCCTAGGTTCAAACCCGGCCTCAGCCACTTCCCAGCTGTGTGACCCTGGGCAAGTCACTTGACCCCCATTGCCCACCCTTACCAATCTTCCACCTATGAGACAATACACCGAAGTACAAGGGTGTAAAAAAAAAAAAATGTAACTGGGCAATATTTAACAAAATAAAAGAAAAAT
>NW_025380987.1:0-7004 GCF_016433145.1 Gracilinanus agilis | reverse complement strand
GAGTAATGAATACTGGAGGGGATGTGGCAAAATTGGGACATTAATGCATTGCTGGTGGAGCTGTGAACTGATCCAGCCTTTTTGGCTGGCAATTTGGAATCATGCTCAAAGGGCTATAAAAGAATGCCTGCCCTTTGACCCAGCCATACCATTGCTGGGTTTGTACCCCAAAGAGATCATAGATAAACAGACTTGTACGAAAATATTCATAGCTGCGCTTTTTGTGGTGGCAACAAATTGGAAAAGGAGGGTATGTCCTTCAATTGGGGAATGGCTGAACAAACTGTGGTATATGCGGGTGATGGAATACTATTGTGCTAAAAGGAATAACAAACTGGAGAAGTTCCAGGCGAACTGGAGAGACCTCCAGGAACTGATGCAGAGTGAAAGGAGCAGAGCCAGAAGAACTCTATACACAGAGACTGACATTCTGTGGTAAAATCGAATGTCATGGACCTCTGAACCAGCAGCAATGCAATGACCCAGGACAATTCTGAGGGATTTATGGTAAAGATGCTGCCCACATTCAGAGGAGGGACTGCAGGAGAGGAAACATATAGGAAAAACAACTGCTTGAACGCATGGGTTGGGGTGGACATGATTGGGGATGTGGACTCACAACTACCACACCAATGCAACTACCAACAATTTGGAAATTGGTCTCGATCAAGGACACATGACAAAACTAGTGGAAATGTGCATGGGTAGGGGGGGCGAGGGGGTGGGGTTGAAGGGGAAAGGAGGAGCATGAATCATGTAACCATGTTAAAAATAAATATTAATAAATGTAAAAAAAAAACAATCATGATGTACACATTTATATGAAGCAGACAAGATCAAGACTTTGGTCCTGAGCTTAGATCTATGATTACTCAGTTCAAAATCTCTTCTAAAAATAAAGGTTCTAAAAGAGTAGAATCAAGTTCATTTTCACAATACATTAACATAAATATGCATTTTCCAGATGTATAAGAATTTAACTTAGGAATTTGTGGACAATTTTGACTGGAAAAATATTTCCCAAATTATGTAATTCAGTTGAAAATGGGTTTGAAGATCAGGTTTCTCATGTTTGCACAGATAATCTTTGACATAATTTCAATAATTGGTTGAAATAATGAACAACTTTAATAAATTTGCAGGATATAAAATAAACCCACATAAATCATTAGAATTTTCATATATTTTCAAAAAAGCTCAATAGCAAGAGATAGAAAGATAAATTACATTTAGATCAATTATAGGTTATATAAAATGCTTTGGAGTCTACTTGCCAAGATAAATCCAGAAGCTATAATTGTAAATCATCTTTCACACAAACAAAGTCAGTTTTAAACAATTGGAAAAATATTAATTTCCCATGGGGAGACCTGGCTAATACAATAAAAATTATAATTTTTCCTAAATTAATCTACTTATTCAGTGTCTTACCAATCAACCTGCCAAAATTAGTTCATAGAGCTAGAATAAATAATAACAAAATTCATCTAGAAGAACAAAAGTTCAATAATATCAAGGGAATCCATTTTTTTTAAAAAAAGGGGAAGGAAAATAGTCTAGTAGTATCAAATCTCAAACTGTATTACAAAGGGTAATCATCAAAACAATCTTGTTTTGGCTGAGAAATGAATGGTGGATCAGTAAAATAGATTAGGTACCCAATACCTAATAATAAATTACCATAATAGCTTAGTGTTTGATAAATCAAAAGATGAAAGCTTTTGGGACAAGAACTAACTATTTTGACAAAAACTGTTGGGAAAAGTTGAAAATGGTATGGTAGACACTGAGGATAAACCAACATCTCATACCATATACTGAGATTAGTTCAATCTGTGTATATGAGTTAAAAATAAAGGGTGATGTCATAAGAAACTTAGGGGAACATGGAATAGTTAATTGTGGATGAGGGAAGAATTTAGGATCAAGCAAGAGACAGAGAATTATAAGTCATTAAGTGGATAATTTTGATTGTTGCATTAAAAAGGTTGTGCACAAACAAAACCAATGCAATCAAGATTAGAAAGAAAGTGGGATGCTGGGGAGAATTTTTTTATAGCAAGGGTTTCTGACAAAATTATCATTTCTCAAATATATGGAGAACTGATTAAAATTTATTAAAAATAACTACATCTTTCTCCAACAGGTAAATCATCAAAAGATATAAAGAGGCAGTTTATAGATGAAGAAATCAAGCCTATGTATAGGCATATAAAAATGTCCTAAATAATTCTTTTTTTTTAACATTTATTAATATTCATTTTTAACATGGTTACATGATTCATGCTCCTCCTTTCCCCTTCAACCCCCCCATGCTTTTTTTTTTTTTTTTTTTTTTTTATTTCCACTAGTTTTGTCATGTGTCCTTGATCAAGACCAATTTCCAAATTGTTGGTAGTTGCATTGGTGTGGTAGTTTCGAGTCCACACCCCCAATCATGTCCACCCCGATCCATACGTTCAAGCAGTTGTTTTTCTTATATGTTTCCTCTCCTGCAGTCCTTCCTCTGAATGTGGGTAGCATCTTTACCATAAATCCCTCAGAATTGTCCTGGGTCATTGTATTGCTGCTGGTACAGAGGTCCATTATATTCGATTTTACCACAGAATGTCAGTCTCTGTGTATAGAGTTCTTCTGGCTCTGCTCCTTTCGCTCTGCATCAGTTCCTGGAGGTCTCTCCAGTTCGCCTGGAACTTCTCCAGTTTATTATTCCTTTTAGCACAATAGTATTCCATCACCCGCATATACCACAGTTTGTTCAGCCATTCCCCAATTGAAGGACATACCCTCCTTTTCCAATTTGTTGCCACCACAAAAAGCGCAGCTATGAATATTTTCCTACAAGTCTGTTTATCTATGATCTCTTTGGGGTACAAACCCAGTAATGGTATGGCTGGATCAAAGGGCATGCATTCTTTTATAGTCCTTTGAGCATGATTCCAAATTGCCAGCCAGAATGGCTGGATCAGTTCACAGCTCCACCAGCAATGCATTAATGTCCCAATTTTGCCACATCCCCTCCAACATTCATTACTCTCCCCTTCTTTCATTTTAGCCAATCTGCTAGGAACTAAAGCCTAAGTGGGGAACCAGTGCAGACACCTCCAGCAGAGGATCAAGCAAGAGGGTCCACCAGGGGGCTTGACCTTGGACAAAAACAGAACTCAGACCTCAGGAGCCAATAGATCGCGAACAGACACTGAGCGCGAGGATAAATCTGAGAAGCTGCTGGGCTAATGATGGCTACTCAGCCTCAGGAAGTTCAGAAGAGAAAGAATAATAACAAGAAAAAGAAGTCTTTAACACTCGACAGCTTTTACACAGAGAAAATCCGGACAACCGAGCAAACAGAGGAGGAGAACAAACAAGCATCCGGACCCTCCTCAAATAAGGAAAACTCCTCACAAGCTATGGAAGAGTTCAAAACTGAGATTTTGAGGAAAATGGAAGAGATCTGGCAAGAAAATAACAGTTTAAAAGGTAGAATCCTGCAATTGGAAAGTGAGGCTCAGAAATCAAATGAACTGATAAGCAAATTGAACACCAGAAATGACCAGATTGAAAAGGAAAACCAAAAGATTATAGCCGAAAACCAGTCCCTAAAGGCTAGAATTGAGCAATTAGAAGCTAATGATCTCTCAAGACAACAAGAACAAATAAAACAAAGTCAAAAGACTTAAAAAATAGAAGGAAATATGAAATATCTCAATGAGAGAGTGACAGACCAAGAAAACCGGTCTAGAAGAGACAATTTGAGAATAATTGGTCTTCCAGAAAAACCAGAAATTAATAGAAACCTGGACTCTGTACTAAAAGAAATTATTCAGCAAAATTGCCCTGAAGTCCTACAACAAGAGGGCAATATAGACATCAAAAGGATTCAAAGAACACCCACTAGATTCGACCCAGAGAAGAAATCGGTTAGAAATATTATTGCCAAATTCAAAAGCTTTCAAGCAAAAGAAAAAATCTTACAAGAAGCCAGAAAGAGACAATTCAAATATCAAGGAGCACCAATCAGGATCACACAGGATCTGGCAGCCTCCACGCTAAAAGACCACAAGGCTTGGAATATGATATTCAGAAAGGCAAGAGAGCTGGGCCTGCAACCATGGATCAACTACCCATCAAAATTGAGTATATACTTCCAGCGGAAAGTATGGGCATTCAACAAAATTGAAGATCTCCAAGTATTTGCAGAGAAAAGACCAGGGCTAAATGGAAAGTTTGATATCCAAGCACAAAAATCAAGAGAAACATGAAAAGGTAAATAGGAAACAGAGGAGAAAGAAAGAAAACTCATAACTTTTAAAATTTACCTTTTTAAGTGCCTCAGTAAGATCTAATTATCTGTATTCCTATGTGGAGAAATGCTATGTTTAACTCTCTGTAGTGAATTATATTCACTATTAAGTATTCACTATTATAGTGGTCAGGAGAATGATTTATGAAGAGAGGGTGGAGTGCTGAATAGTCTAAGAAGATATGGGTGTGGGAAAGAGGAGGGTGAATGGAGGGGGACACCAGGAGAAACTTGAGAGAATAAGAAAAATAGGATAATCTATTACACCAAAAGAGGGCATGGGATGGGGAGGGGACAAATACTGTTATAAGAAGTAGAGGAAGAGAGCATCAAGAGGTAATTTTTAAACCTTACTCTCAGTGGAATCAACTCAGAGAGGGAAGAGTAGTTATACTATCCATTGGGATGTAAAACTCTTATCTAACCCTACTGAGAAAGTCAGAAGGGATAAACCAAGGGGAGCAGGGGAGTGGGGAGGTCAAAAAAGGGAGGGGAGAAGAAGGGGGAGGGAATTTATTTGGCCTTCAAAAACAAACAGAGGGGAATAACAAGGGAGGGGGTAGAAAGGGAATTCAATCAAGGGAGGGGATAAGGGATACTGGCTTAATAGCAAACCACTGGTTTAAAAGGAAATAGTTTAAGAAGAAGGGGTAGGAATAGGGGAGAATACAAAAATGTCAGAGATTGCATAGCTGATAATTATAAAGCTGAATGTGAATGGGATGAACTCTCACATAAAACGGAAGCAAATAGCAGAGTGGATTAGAAACCAAAATCCCACCATTTGTTGTCTACAAGAAACATAAATGAGGAGGGTGGACATACACAAGTTTAAGGTTAAGGGCTTGAACAAAATCTTTTGGGCGTCAAATGAGAAAAAGAAGGCAGGAGTGGCTATTGTGAATTCTGACAAAGTCAAAGTAAAAATAGATATGATTAAAAAAGTCAGGGAAGGTCATTACATCCTGATTAAAGGCAATATAAACAATGAGGAAATAACATTGCTCAATATGTATGCACCAAGTGGCATAGCATCCAAATTCATTAAGGAGAATCTGGCAGAGCTCAAGAAGGAAATAGATAGTAAAACCATACTAGTGGGAGATCTAAATATTCCTCTTTCAGATCTAGATAAATCAAACCAAAAAATAAATAAGAAAGAAGTAAGAGAGGTGAATGAAGTCCTAGAAAAATTGGATTTAATTGATATGTGGAGAAAAATAAATAGGGACAAAAAGGAATACACCTTCTTCTCAGCTGCATATGGTACATTCACAAAGATTGACCATGTAATAGGGCATAGAATCATTGCAAACAAATTCAAAAGAGCAGAAATAATAAATGTAACCTTCTCAGATCATAATGCAATAAAAATAATAATTAGTAAGGGCACCTGGACAGGCAAATCAAAAACTAATTGGAAATTAAATAATATGATTCTCCAAAACCAATTAGTCAAAGAAGAAATCATAGAAACAATCAACAATTTCATTGAAGAGAATGACAATAATGAGACATCCTACCAAACTTTGTGGGATGCAGCCAAGGCAGTACTCAGGGGGAAATTTATATCCTTGAGTGCATATATTAACAAATTAAGGAGGGCAGAGATTAATGAATTGGGCATGCAACTCAAAAAATTAGAAAGTGAGCCAATCAAAAATCCTCAGATGAAAACTAAATTAGAAATAATAAAAATCAAGGGAGAAATCAATAAAATCAAAAGTAAAAGAACTATTGAATTAATAAATACAACTAGAAGCTGGTACTTTGAAAAAACAGATAAAATAGACAAAGTACTGGTCAATGTAATAAAAAAAAAGGAAAGAAGAAAGCCAAATTGACAGTATCAAAGATGAAAAGGGAGACCTCACCTCTAATGAAGGGGAAAGTAAGGCAATCATTAAAAACTATTTTGCCCAATTATATGGCAATAAATATAACAATTTAGGAGATATGGATGAATATTTACAAAAATATAAACTGCCTAGATTAAAAACAGAAGAAATAGAATTCCTAAATAATCCTATGTCAGAAAAAGAAATTGAACAAGCCATCAAAGAACTCCCTAAGAAAAAATCTCCAGGGCCTGATTGATTCACAAGTGAATTCTATCAGACATTCAAAGAGCAACTAATCCCAATACTATACAAATTATTTGATATGATATGCAAAAAGGAGTCCTACCAAATTCCTTTTATGACACAAATATGGTAATGATTCCAAAGCCAGGGAGATCAAAAACAGAGAAAGAAAACTACAGACCAATCTCCCTAATGAACATAGATGCAAAAATCTTAAATAGAATACTAGCAAAGAGACTCCAGCAAGTAATTAAGAAAATCATTCACCACGATCAGGTGGGATTTATACCAGGAATGCAAGGTTGGTTCAACATTAGGAAAACCATCCACATAATTGACCATATCAACAGTCTAACAAACAAAAATCACATGATTATCTCAATAGATGCTGAAAAAGCCTTTGACAAAATACAGCATCCATTCCTATTGAAAACACTGAAAAGTATAGGAATAGAAGGACCTTTCCTAAAAATAATAAACAGTATATACCTAAAACCATCAATAAGCATTATAGGCAATGGGGATAAATTAGAAGCCTTCCCAATAAGATCAGGTGTGAAACAAGGATGTCCATTATCACCTCTATTATTCAACATAGTACTAGAAACACTAGCAGT
>NW_025380986.1:0-7023 GCF_016433145.1 Gracilinanus agilis | reverse complement strand
CACACACACACACACACACACACACACACACACTCACACACACTGAGGAGATGCAAAGAGAAACCAGTCTTGATTAGAGAAATTTAGAGCTTAAGTCAGCCTCCCAGTCCCCTGGGAGAAATGGAAAATGAGCCTGACCAGAAGCCATCTCATTCAGCAAGATGCCATCCTAAGAATTCTTCTTCTTTCTGGATTAGAACCCAGATTTGTAGCTAAAGGACAGCAACAAGGCCTTGTGCCCCAGTTGAGGAAAAAAGGCAGGTAATTCCAGAGGCAACTGAAAGATCTTGACAGGGCTGGTTGTATAAATCTGTGCTCATTCCTCCTTTACTATATCTCGCCAGGGCCAAGCCTCTCCACCCATAAGAATAAGACTCCTCATTCTCCCTAAACTATTTTTGTCAGTCATGCCTTTCCCTAATCAAGCTCAGTCCCAACTTTCTTCTAGTCCACATCTACTTCTATTCCCCTCCCTCCTGGTTTCCTCTTGCCCGAAGTCTTTGTCAAGACTCTTCTCCAAAATATGTGACACATTGGAAAGAATGCTAGATTTGGAGTATAATGTCCTGGGGTCAAGGACTAGCTCTATTGCTTAATATGTGACCTTATTGCCCAGTTGTGTCTGATGTGTCCAACTCTTGGTGACACCATTTGGGGTTTTCTTTGTAATTTCCTTTTCCCGTTCATTTGGCAGATGAAGAAACTGAGGCAAATAGGAAGGATTAAGCGACTTTCCTAGGGTCACATAGCTAGGAAGTGTCTAGAGCCATGTTTGAACTCAAGAAGATGAGTCTTCCTAACTTCAGGCCCTGCACTCTATTCACTGTACTACCTAGCTGCTACATGTGGCCTTAGGCAGAGTGTTTATCTTCTAAGGACTTCAGTTTCCTCATCTGCTAAATGACATGATGCTCTAGATTAGCATTGGTGAGTATTGCATGGGGGAGCCGCTCTGGTTCCCCATATTCCCAGTGCCAGAGGACATTTTTTGCATGCCATGCCCCTCTGTCCAGCTGCCCAAAGCGAGCACTTCTTCCATTCTCTAAGGTAATGGGGGTGGGGGAGGGATGCCTCACAGGCAGCTTGAAGTTGCAGTTTGTGCACTTGAACTTGAAAACAATCACCAACTGCTCTAGATGATGTCAAAGGTTCCACGCCTAAAACAATCATCCTAAGAAGTTCATGATAGCCTATTATCTATTGTCCACATCATTCTATACAGTGCCAAGCCATTTTTCTTCATATATCTCTCAGATTGAGATTATTATTCTCAGTTGTAATGGACAGAGGTAGAGCTGGTCTTGTATATAATAGCTAAAGTAGACAACTGACCGGATAATGGAATTTGAGGGGCCTATAAATCTCTGTGGTCCCAACATTTTCTCCACCATTTTGTTGTGGCACACTTCCCTTCTTATTAGCTCAAAAATTTCCATCATTCCCTCCAACGTAATTACCTCTCAAAGTTAGACAAGTTAGGATTAGGGTTAAAGTCAAAGGTTAAACTAGACAACAAAGTAGTGTGTATGTATACATGTTGTTGTTGTTGTTGTTTCTCCATTTTCAAAGAGGACCAATAATTTTACAGGATGATATCTTGATTTGAATTGGTTTTAAGTGAGGAAGAGTTGCGCAAAGTCATCAGCCTTACTCCCTCTTCCAGAGTCATCAAGTCCAGTGGCAAGACAAAAGTCAGGATGATTGATCTGGATGAAGTAGATGACCTTGGCATCTTCAATAACTGACCAAGCTCTGGACACCTACTTCAGCAGCCTTCATGGTTGTTGGAACAAATTGTTCTCATCCCATTCCCCTGGGGAAGTCTTCACATGATTGAGGTAGACATATCTCTAACTCAATGACATATTTAAGGCCTGTTAGTCACCATCAATCTTAGCCTAACTACTAAGATGGGTATGGTTGATGCACATGCTACAGCTTCTTGGAAGTACAAGTAAGAGTTGGGTGAAAGGTGGGTGAGTAGCCCTGAAAAGGGCATTAACGCACACGCACACGTGTGTGTGTGTGTGTGTTGTGTGTGTGTGTCTTCAGAAACAGAATAGTGGATAAAGTGGATAAAACTAGTCAGAGCATCCTAAGACTTAGAGTTGAGGAGAACCTTAGATATCATCTAGTCCAGGGGGTCGGCAACCTTTTGGCCATGAGAGACATAAATGCCACATTTTTTAAAAATGTAATTTCGTGAGAACTGTACAGTGCTCACAGTGCGCGCTCCTGTAACAGTGCCTGAAAAAAAATTGACTTTATGGCTCCTGCAGAAAGAGCCATATCTGGCCCTCGAAAGAGCCAGATATGGCTCGAGAGCCATACATTGCCAACCCCTGATCTAGTCTAACTCTAATTTTACAAAAGAAGTAATAAAGAAGATTGAAAGGGAATGGTTTACCCAAAGACCCAGATAGTGATACAGCTGAGATTTGAATGCAGGTCAAACATCTCTCTTCAAATTCAGGGCTCTCTTCATTCTTTATTATACTATATTCTTTATTATTCCAGATAGATATGATATGACATATATGAGATATATATGACCTGTGCTGAAGTTCCATATATATATTATATATATGTATATATATACACATAATTCTTTAGAAACAGTCACAATTATTGTTCCCTAAGGAAAGGATAATTTCCAAAGGCAAAGAAGACTTAACAGCATCAGTGAACAAAGTATATCTATTTGATGAGTTAATGTGTGTAATAAGTTTCAGTTAATTATTAACCATTAAAAAAGAAAAACAACAAATGATCTTATTTTTTATGTCTTAACCTCAGCAAGAATCATCTAATAAAATCCACAATAATTCCAATGCTTGAGAGACTTTGGGTTAATTCCATTCCACAAATTTCAGGTAGAATAGATTCCCCACAGTTAGAAGGCACAGAGCAGATTCCCAAAGTGGGCACCACCACCCCCTGGTGGGTGCTGCAGCAATCCAGGAAGGCAGTGATGGCCACAGGTGCATTTGGGTGCAGTGAATAACTGTAAGGAGGCGGTGATAGTATGTAACAGGTGGCACTAAGTAATATTTTTTTCTGGAAAGGGGGCAGCAGGCTAAAAAAGTTTGGGAACTGCTGGCACAGAGCATGTTTAGATACAACTTTTTGTTATTGCTGATGTAAAAAATCCATCAGAAAATGGCAGCTATAATACCTTTCATGATTTAGGGTAAGAGATGCTCCATTATTGAAGACCGTCTGTGTAACCTTGAACAAATAAGTCTCAATCTCACCATCTGTGTAACCTCTAACAAGTCTCAATATCTCTGGGTCTCCATTTTCTTATCCATAAAATGAGGGGAGTTGGATTAAAATCTAATCATTAGATGATCTCTAAGGGTATATCCAGGTGTAGCTTTAACCAAAAATAAATTTGTTAAAATGTATCTATAAACCGGGATCAGAGGGCTGAAATTTTGACTCTCTCCAGAACTTTAGAATAAACAGATTAAATAGTGCACTTTTCCAAAGTACTTGGAGCAAGATCCTAATAGAATAACCTGGGTGGCCATAAATTTTGTCATTTTAGGGTGGCAGGTGTAAGGATGGGATTTGTGCAAGGGGGATGGGACAAAAGGAGCCAGAGAAGGCAGTTGCTAACAGTTGCAGACAGTTGCAGACAGTTGAGAACAGAGAGAATTCTGGGAAAGGAACTCGGAAGAAGGAAGGAGAGGAGTGGTCTTGAGGTGGAGGACTGGGAGGACATCCCAGCTCGGATCCAGTCCTGAGGGCTTCCTGAGGATCTTTCTTTTAGAAATTGAAACCCTGATTCCCTGATCAAAGTCATTCCATCGCATCTCACCCATCAAGACTTCAACCATTGAGTCACCTAAGTTTTTGGACTCCATTTTGGGAGCAATCTCTTAGTCTCCTTCCCATTACCCAACTTTGCTGAGAGACCCCCTTTCAGTCAAAACTTACAATTATAGAAAAGGATAGAAACAGAAAAATAGAAATAGAAATAGAAGAAGGGGTGAGGGGAGAAGCTTAGGAGTGGGAACCACTAAGGTTCCTACCCAAGTGATGGACCCGATAAGAAGAGCGAAAGGGACACACCAAAATCCCTCTGCCCTTCACCCCTTTCCCCAATCCCTAAACTGCAAATAATAAAAGTGATTCATCAGTCAGATAGCATTCCAGAGTGCCTAAGAGACAACAAGGGAGAGGGGAACCACAGCTTGGTCTGGCTGCCTCCATCTTGAAGCCAGATTACCTACTGTGAAATTAACTGATGGGGAGGAGGTTTGTGTGAACCTCATCCTTATTCAGAATCAAATTGGGTCACCACATACCTTGTCTTATAGGGAAGCCTTGCCCCCAACTCCAGTGGGGTGGCATGACCATCCAGGTCACCCAGTTTTGGGGTGACACCTCCTTAATGTCTCCCAGTGTATATTCGGCCCCAGGGGAGAGCTGGAAGAGATTCACCATACAGACTTTCTCTATCTCCCTTCTATCAAACATACCTGAATGGCCTTTTAATTGTTACACAAGTGAGTTGAGGTGAGAAGTAGTAGGCCTAAGGCAATAGGGAGGAGGGATAGGAAAGGTAGGGATAATTCTGGAGTAGGAGACAGGACAGGCACATCTAATTATCAAAAAAGAAGCTTCAATTTCTTCCTCTGTAAAATAAAAGGATTAGACAGATGCATTTTAAGGTCTTTTTCAGCTCTTGAGTCCTACAAGCCTGTGAAGGACAGTAGAGAATTATATAGCAGGGAATGAGCTTTTGAGTTGTGTCTTCCATTCAAGTTCTGCTTTAGGCACTTAATACTCTGAAATACACTTACTATATACTTACTTACTTACTATATACACTTACTATATACTTAAATACTCTGAAAGCATTGGACAAATCATTTACTTTTCTAAGTCTTACTTTCTTTAACTGGAAAACAATAACAAGAAGCAGCCCAGCTTAGTGGATGTTTATTAGCCTAAAAGCCTGGAAGACAACCTCTGACACATAATTGTGATCTGTGACTCTAGTGTAAAAATAAAATTAGATGAGCAATGCAAGGTGCAAGGAACGCTAAAGAGACTCTTGTTTATGAAAAATAAACAATTTATTTAAATATATATGGGAAAAAGGATTTCTAATTCTAAGGGATGCTAACTCCACCCAAATAAACCCCCAAGTCCTGTAAGGAACTGCCTCTCCTGTGGTTCACAGGCTACACCAATCCTCCCTGATCTAACTAACCAAATTTATACTATTCTAAATAAACCTAACCACTATAACTCTTAACTTCGCCTTTAAGTTATAAAGATCACCAAAGCTAGCTGGTTGAGTTTCCACAGAATCAAGTTAGGACTCTGAGTCTGTCCAAACCAAAGACGAGGTTTTGTTCGGTCTTTTCACAGTTTAACCAATCTATAGACAGTAACAGATAAATGAATAGTATTTCCTAAGTTGGAAAAGAAAACACTCCGCTCCTTCAAGTCTTTCCCTCAGACAGAGAGAGAGAGAGAGAGAGAGAGAGAGAGAGGCAGGCAAAGCTTTTACCTTCTCTAGCCCTGAGAGAGAAAGAACCTGCATGTGGCTCTGTCGACTGCCAGAAGCCCACACCTGGAATGCCACACCCAGATCGTGTAACTGTCATAGAAATAACGGTTATAACTGCCACCAGTTGAAATTAACACACTCAGCTGTATTTGAAACTCCAATTCTTCCTCAAGGCAGTTTCTCTGCTTCTTATCTTTAAACTAATAAAACAATACTTATTTTCTAATATCATCCTTATACTAGGCAAGTTGCTTAACCTCTCCATGGGGTTAAGGCAACTTTGATATTATAGCACAAGTGCTGTCCTTTATGGATGTAGGAAGTTTCTTTATACCCACTGGGCGTTCTATAAGGATAAAGGGATAAGGGATAGGAAAAAATGCATATATTGTCTTTAAGAGGAAAGGAGAAGATTTTAGACACAAACTCTGGGAGAAGATTCTAGAAGGAGAGGAGGATCTTGGGAGTTTACTGGGATTAACCCATCACTCCTTATCTGGCTTCTCTCTGTGCCAGACGGGAGGATATTTGCTCTGGCATCTCCTGGGAACAGACTAATCTTGAGGAAAGATTAGGAAATTCTTGGGTATGGAGAACTGCTTTAGAGGAGATCTGTCTTTCCCTGAAGTGCTGAGATCAACCTGTCAGAGACAACTTGGTTAAGGTAAATTCAAGGGTTTTTCACCTAGAATTTTGGGTTTACCTAGGAAGCCAACCCCAGGCTTTGGGTAAGGTCTCAGTACATCTGTGAGTCCTGCATCCTCAGCCTTTTAAAGACAGTCTGTGATATTTATGTAGTCAGATAGTTTTGAGGTCTAGATAAGATCAGGGAGCTGATACGTAGGGCTTGAGAAGATAAGAAGGGCATCCCATAGAGGGGAAGCCTAAAAAAGTGAGAGGAGTTAGAGCTGTATAGATTTAGGACCTTATCTACCATTTCCCTAAACTCAATAAACTTGGTTTTTCTATAATTTCAAGGGTTGTGCTTTACTGGCCATGAGAGGTTCCTAGTTGGGTTTTACCCATAACCATTCCATCTATCTCCACTTGGAGGTAGGTTTCTTTTTCAGTTCCCTACATCAATGAAATCACTTGTCCGGTAAAAAAATCAGTCACTAACATTAAATTCAAAGTCTTGTCCGGTAAAAAAATCAGTCACTAACATTAAATTCAAAGTCATATCATACCTTGAGGGAAGGGATTGGTTGTGTTAATGGCACAATAGAGATTGGTTGGTTAATCTTGTGACTAGTCTCACCTCACTCACTGTTCTACAAATGCTAAGGTTTATCCTTAGGACCAGGGAGTGCTATTTTACCCTGTGATTATGGCCCAGATTCAGCCTATCATAGAAGAGTTCTTGAAGTGAGAAGTTCTATGTTCAAGACCCATTTCTGACAAACAGTAGCTTTGTGACCATTACCAAGTGTCAATAACTCTCAGTAATTTATAATAATATATTATAATAGATATAATAATAATATAATATTTTATAT
>NW_025380985.1:0-5850 GCF_016433145.1 Gracilinanus agilis | reverse complement strand
CCTCCCTCCCTCCCTTCCTTCCTCTCATTCTCTGTCTCTTTCTCTCTGTATGTGTTTCTTCTCCAAACCTTAGGGGATATGAAGTGTCTTAGATTTCAGGCTCCGATGGAATGTGGGGGTGCGGTTTTTTTAAGAAAGGCAGAAGCAAGTATTAGAGAAGAAGTCTACAGCATTGGGTTTATCGTGTTTCCATCCCCCTTATCCAGGGGTGAGGACAGCTCAGCGGCAGATAGGGTGGGGGGTGAGGAGCTAAGGCTAAGAATTATAAAGGAATAGAGACTGATAGGGTTTCTTCAAGGCCAGTCCATTAGTCTTGTCTTAGGGGTTAAGAGATCTGGGCAAGAGATATGACCTCTCCCAAGGTGGGAGCAGAGAATTAGGCCTTCCTGGGGTCAGAGAATAGGGAGTTTACCGGGACATGCTGGGACCTTAGAGAGTGGGGTGGATAAGAGAAAGGCACTGGTTGCCAGATACCATATATATCTATGTATGCTACATGCCTAACTAACCCATGTTTCTCAGTAGCATGCTACCCAGGGCATATTGGGGGTGCATGTGCACATGTGCATGTGGAAAAACTGATGACAATAGAGATGCACCCTCTCACCCCAGGACCTGAAAAAAAAATGGGAGCCAAGGTAAACCTAATCTTCTTGCCCTTCCCTCACTTTCTCTCTGCTTTCCCAATCTTAATTCCACATCTAGGATTTTAAAATTACAAAATAATTTTCTCTTGGGGGAGAGTCAAGGTAGAAGATAGAGGCTGATGGAATTTGCTTTAGACACTGCATTTGAGTGGAGGAAGGGAGATGACTGTCTCTCCAGCCCTCCCTGTTTCTATTTTCCAATATGTCAGCAGATGGGGGTGGAAGATGTTACCTTCACTTCCTTTGGGGTGAAAAATCTCAGTTTCAAATGGAGAAATACCTTTGTGAAATGGATGGGTCAGCAAAAGCTAGGGATACAGTACTGGGTAATTCTGTAAAGTGGGAGTTCAGGGCACCCCTAACCATTGACTCCCCTTTGCCCTTGGCAAAAGGTCCAGAGAAGAATCAGGCTTGATATTTATTTGGGTGTGAGCCCCTGCTCTCGGTCCCCTTTTATTCCTTTTACATGCTCTTGTAGGGCTGAAAACATCTCCATCCTTTTGCTAGCTCTCCACCTCCTGCCTCCTAGCTCTACCCCTGCACCTTCAATAAAATGGTCACTCATTTGAAAAATCCCAGATGTGGATTGATTTTGAGGCATTGGAAAGAGCAAAAATATGAATCCAGTCCTATTCTCCCTTGTTTTCCATTCTTTTTTTTTCCTTTCCGGGAGCTGAAGGAATCCATGTCCTGATCCCAGACCAGCTCTACCCTGGAGATGGCAATGTAGGCGACATGTCTATAAAGTAAGGAGCCTGGTTCTCCATCAACCACACACACAGAAACCAGCCTTCTTACTTTATAGTCATGTCTGAGGTGTGTGTATGTGAAAAACACATATCTGTAGATATATCTCTATTTTTATAGACTATATATGTGTTTATAGAGAAAGAATAGAGAAAAGTTAAATTAGGTAGATAGATAGATAGATAGATAGATAGATAGATAGATAGATAGATAGATAGATAAGCATGCAACTCTAATCCCAGCATTTCCATCCTTCCCTTTCTGGAATCTCTAGATGTTCTAGGGGTCAATAATTTCCTTTCTCTAATGGAGAAGCAGGATCCTGTAGGCCTGGGATCAAAGTTATGGAGTCAAACCAATAAGTCCAGGAAAGTTCTTTATGATTCTGAATAGGGAGTGTTGGGTAGGATGTGGGCAGAAACTATGGTAAGAAGCATGGGATCATGGTTTTGCCTGGGGTGGGTTAGCTTCCATAGGGTTTTCTCCTCATCAAAAGGCCCTGTTTGGTGTTTTCTAAGTCTGGAGTCTGAGGAAGAGAGCTGAGATTAGCAAGAAGAGGGGGGGTGGGGTGACCCTGGGACATCAGAGAAGGGAGAAAGGGAGTAGCTGGAGAAATAGGGAACCAGAAGAGCCATGGGAGTGAGAGCCTCTCCAGAGAGCCTGATTAACCTTTGTATTCTCCTCCTTGACAGGGGACCAACACCCAGATGAAGCAACCACATTTGTTTCTGGTACCATTGTAGGCGGCTCTCCAGCTGGGTATTTATTGTCTTGTTGTGGGGTTTTAGGGTGGGGGAATGGAGGGAAGTGAGGGGAAGTATGACTGACTCAACGTTTCCTATTTTTTTCCTGCCTTTCACACCCTCTAACCCTACGTTCACCCCAGCCTTGTCTTTCCCACTTTCTGGCCTCTGTTCCTTTGCTGACTTAATTTTGAGAAGGAGCTAGCTATACAGTAAACAGTATGGGGTGAAGAGGTAAAGGACAGTTGGCAAATAAAGCCTAGCTTTCTAGGAAACAGAAGAAAGATTGCTGTGGTGAATAAAACCCTCAGACTTCTCTCCCATCCACCTCCCTTCCCGAAGGGTTATATCCTTAAGAACTGAAAGGAGGCAGAGAAACCCAAATTGGGAGAGAAAGAATGGGGCAGGGTGATGGGAAAAGAAATCTGGGAGTGTGGAGTGGCTGCCATACATGAGTAAGTGTGTTTGTGAGGGCATATGTATGTCTGGGATGGATTATTATTGATTGTATGGATGGTTGTCTTTATGCTATTCTATTGATATGTGTGCATAACTGCATTTGTCTGTGTTTATATGTTGCGTGTGCCCATAGGCGATGTTTTGGTGTGTCTAAGTGTGTATGTGTTGTTTTTCTGTGTCTGCGTGTATGTGCTCCTGTATATAAGTAGGCTATTCATGTGGCTGTGTGGGAGGTTCTGAGTATGTGCACCCCTCAAGGGGATGGTTTCACCATTTGCTGAGTATAGAGTGATTGATACCCAAACCAACCATCCCTGATTGAGGCAAGGAGATAAAGGTCTAGGTGGGAGAGGGTGAAGGGGCACATGATTACAGAGTGAGAGAGGTTCTTAGATCATCCACCACATTGTCCTCCACCTCTCACTGACACCTCCTTATGCTCTAGGTTTGGGTGAATGTTGTAATGTAGAACTGGAAATAAAGAAAGGGGAGGAAGGGGAGCACACTGTCCAAAGGGCTGGGAGAACCAGATGCATGGAGAATGGTTTGCACAAGCAGAGGGAATTCTCAGGATAATTCAGATTCCAAAATTCTGCAGCCAAGGGAAAAAAATATCCTTGGGGGAAAGAGCAGTACCTATAGGGGTCAAATTACCCACATCATATTTCGGTTCTCTGCTCCACTCTGCCTCTGAAGACAGAGTCTTAAAAAAGCCCTCACTCTAGAGTTTTGCAATGCTATATGCAGTTGACTAACAGCATCTGGCTCAATTTTAGATAGTTAATAATATCCCACAGATATTCTGTATAATGATTTCTTAGCATTATATACATTAATACATGTGATAATGGCTTATATATATATATATATATATATAACACAAATAAACACAAATCCTTCTCTGGTGATATTTTCCTTCTGAATACAACTATATATGCTTAAATTAGCCCTAATTAATTGAGTCTAAAAAATACATCTTTGCTTCAAGTTCAGGAGATTGTAGCCTGAGAACAGTGTGTGTGTGTGTGTGTGTGTGTGTGTGTGTGTGTGTGTGTGAGAGAGAGAGAGAGAGAGAGAGAGAGAGAGAGAGAGAGAGAGAGAGAAACAGACAGACAGAAAGAGAAACAGAGAGAGAGTTGGGGAGTAGTATCTGATCTATCTCACTGACTTATGTGTATAGACCTGGATGAAAGCTACGTCCAGATAGCAGTGTTATTCTGCCAGACCACAGACAATGGATGGACATCAGGAATAGAGGTGGAAAGAGGGCATGTTGAAAAGAATGTAGGTTGTAGAGACTAGAAATCACTATTGAATTATCTGCCCTGATCATCAAAATCCCACTTGAATGGCCTATCCAACAATCTAAGCCAAAAATTATTTCTTGGAATTATAGTTTGGTAGCGTGGGGGCATTTATAGGTTCATGAACCTAAGTGGCCATATGTCAAATATTGCCTCATTAAAAAAGGAGATCTATGGAGAAGGAGAGATCTCAGACCCCTTCCCACCCCCATCCCCAAATCTGTGCAAATTCCCAGGCAATGCATTTCTGCAGCAACATAGCAGTCTAGTCATAGGGGAATAATGAAGCTATATTTACTCTACATATTCATATATATATATTTATGTAAAGAGGAGATGGGACATGGTTCTGGAAATTTTAGTACAAGTACCATCCCTCCTCTTCTGAATACAACACAAAATACAAACACATGACACAGAGGTATACACAATATATACCATTCAGAAACACAACACACAAAATGTGGATATACCGTATCATACCACAGATGCACAAACCTACAAATATACTTTATATTTGAGGGTCCAAGATGATTTTATTTTGTGTTTTTTTGACACATGAATAATAGAATCTTTAATCTAATACAAGAGTGAATGATCATTTGCTTGGAAGATTTTCCCTTTGTGAAGGCTGTGCAGGCATGACCTGTGATTCAGTAGCCATTATTCTGTTTCTAAAATGAAGACATAATTCTTTCTCCTTCATCTTTAAGATAGTAGCATCTATCCAAACAAGACCAAGTAGAAAGTTGACTTATTCAGGAATGGGGAATGTGATAGGGACCTAGAGTCAGTATAACATGCCAACTTTTATATATATATATTTTAGGCAGCCTTTAAAATTAGGTGTCCTGGGTGAAGAGAATTCTACATTGATAGATCCAGGGGTCTCAGATTCTATGTATTTTTCAGCCAAAAGTTTCCACCCATTCTAGCCTGAACTACCCTTGACTTTGAAGCTGTTGTAAGAAATATACCTACTAAAAGCCTTCAAAAGTGTCAGCTGGTTAGTTGGATTATTTGGAGGAAATCTAGTTATTTAGAAAAATCCAGATTGCAGGTAAAATGTGCCCATTTAACAAATTCCAGGAACTGGACTCACTGAGCTTTGCTTACACAGGCCACTGGAAGTTGAAATATTCCTTTTCTGAACCTTCTACTCCATTGCCCCCAAAACAAGGATCATAAGAAGATGAGGTAATGAAAAAATGACTAAAGTAGCTAGATTCATGCCAATCACAGCTTAACTCTCCTCTTGCCCTTGTAGACATTGCCTTAGTGATGTGAAGGGATTGATAGGAGGATCCTTTGTCAGTGGCCATACAGAAAGAGTAGGACTCTCCTTGCTCTCTGCCCATTCTCCCTGGGAGGATGAGGAGCAAGACTTTGGAATATAAATGCACTCCCTGGGGTGGCAGGGGCTCGTTTATCGGGGAACTCCCCTTCTCAGCCTTTAAGAACATTTCCCCAAGAATGAGAAAGAGGAAGAGTGGAATAAAGGAGTATCTAAGGAAGTACTGACAAATTTGGGTGGGGTAGTTCTGGGAGAAAATGAAGGGGGGAGGAGTTTCCTAAGTAGGTTGTTTAGGTAATATCGAGAGAACATTTTGGATAATGCAGGTGTTCAGAGTATTAACAGACTTCTGGGAGGGGCATCTCTGGCTATTAAAGATGGTTTGGGGTACTGAAAAGGAGATATGACATACATGTATGTTTCTGTAAATGTATGTACGTGTGTTATGTGAAGGGCGTTTGTGGCATCTAGATTGATGGAAAGAGTATTTCGGAGGCAGTAATGGAGGGGATTTACGGAAGCATTTGGGAATAGAGGGTAAGGTTCCTTGCGAAGAGGGATAGAGGAGGCCTTTGCTACCGAGGACAGCGCCAAGTCCAGGACTTATCGCTAGGCTAAGTACAGCGCCCAGCACGAAAGGAGGGATGGAACAGGAG
>NW_025380984.1:0-8811 GCF_016433145.1 Gracilinanus agilis | reverse complement strand
TAAACTGTTGTTTTCTTACCAGATCTCTTCCATCTTTCTCATGATCTCAGATTTGAACTCTTCAACACGTTGTGACCCTTTTTCATTTTTTGGGAAGGTTTGGATATGGTTACTTGTTTGTTCTCTGCTGTTTGTTCTGTTGTCTGGATTTTTTCTGTGTAAAAGTTGTCGAGTGTTAAAGGTTTCTTCTTGATCTTTCTCTTCTAGGGTTCCTTATTCTGGCTTGCCATTTTTAGCCCAGCACCCTCTCAGCTTTATCCTCACGCCCAGGGTCTGTCCTTAGGCCCCTGAGGTCTCTGGTCTAGTTGTTCTAAGGGTCAAGCCTCCTGGTTGTCCCCTTGCTTCTTTAGTCCTCCACCAGGTGACAGCTATTCAAATACTTGAAGATAATTATCATGCACTCCCCCCCACCCTAACTCTCCAGCACTTGCAGGCACACAGCCCTTCTTTTTTCCAGGTTTAACATCATTAGTTTCTGCCTGACATGGAGTGAATTAATTCAAGGCCTCTTTATTGGATGCTCCCAAATTCAATGGTGTCCTTCATGAAATGCAGCAACCAGTATAGAGGTAGAAGGTACCTAGGAGAGTAGTTTGTCTAATGTCCACATTTTATAGATAGGGAAACCAAGGTCTAGGAAAGCTAAGTAATGTGCCCAGGATCACACAGACAATAATCACACAGTCAAGATTCCAATCCAAGATTCTGATGACGAATTCCTATTTCCTTTCAGACGTGTTTGAAAGTCACACTCCATCACACTCCATTAGACTTCCAGAGCAGTTTTCCCAAGAGACCTCTCCACAATCTACAGACAAACCCTAATATATCACCACAGAAACCATTCTCTACCCCCAGCACAGAAAAAGAAGATAGAGGGAGGAAGTCTTAGCAGCACTTTGGAGATGAGGACCTAAGGTAGAGGGAGGGTCTGAAAATTTGTTCAAGGTCATTTGGTGAACCCAAGATCAGAGTAAAACTGGAACAGAGGCTTCTAACTCCTCTGTGCACAAGACCACATGGCCTCCATCCAAAGAAAAATATTCTTTGGCACCTGCAGGCTGACTGGGTCCCCTGTGCAATGACTTTGATCTAAGCACTCCCAGGATCCCTTTCTGACGGTGTTCCCCTGATGCTGGAGAGATTCTGGATTTCTAGCAAGTTTTAACAGTCCAGGGCACATTTGTGAAATATTAAGCTCCTTGCATTAAGCCTAGAATGCCATTATGAGGCCAGTTAACTAAGAACTTCCATCAGAGCACCAACTTAATTAGGAATAGGACTCTGTCAGTGAGGGGAGTATGGGATCCCATCTGCATATTTATCTTATCTTCCATGCCTTGGAAATTCCAAAAGGGAAAACGTGCTACTGAGTCGGAATCAGTCTTCTTGGGGAAGTTGAATAGGAGTAGGAGAGAGAGGGAGTTGGCATGGGACAGTGGAAAGAAATAATTCATGTCTTTTTCTTCTTTGGTATCCATCCCCCAAAGTGCCTGGCCTAGGGCTGGACACATATTATTGTCCAATTTGAATAATTGTTGATCATATAAGCGAATGAATGATGCATTGGAGAAATTAATGGATCTGAAGAAACAGTCTGGGATAGTAGGTAGAGGGTAGATGGAAAGGTTCAGAGGTATTTAGATTATATAAGTAGCTAAGATGATACGGCCAGGGAACTTCCAGGCAAAGAGAGAGGGCAAAAGATAAGACTTGGAAGCTCTTAGGAAGCAATTGTAGAGAAGATGGTGAGGTCCAGGAGTGTTTATTCAAGTCAGGGTTGGGCAAAGGGAAAGAGAAGCCTCAATGGTGACTCTTCCTACTACCTCACGGCCTCTGATGGGTTCTGGAATTTCCATGGAAGGGAGAAAATGGGTAATGGGGGAATTTATATGGTGGAGTGTAGCCTCCAGTAGTGAGAAATCAATTCCATATGCATGCTTTTAGTCACATTATGTTTTATGCATGGAATCCCTTCCATCTCCATTCCCATATCCAAATTCTATACAGTGTTTCAGTCCGAATTCAAGTCTTACCCTCTTCTCATATTATTGATGGCAACAGTATTTCCTTCTTACCTGGAAACATTTACTCTCTGTTCTACTCAAATGGTAATAATCAATATGCTGTCTTTTTTTTGAAACCCTTAAATTCTATCTTAGAATCAATACTATGTATTGGTTCCAAGGCAGAAGAGCAATAAGGGCTAAGCAATGGGGGTTACTTGAATTTTCCAGGATCATAGGGCTAGGAGGCGTCTGAGGCCAAATTTGAACCCAGGACCTCCTGTCTCTAGGCACTGCTCTCAATCCACTGAGCTACCTAGCTGCCCCCAATATGATGCCTTTTAACATCACCAGTATTATTATTTAACTATTCATATGCTGAAGTTCCCTAGATGCAAAACTCTTTGAAGGCAGGAGCTATATATTATACAGCTTTTTAAACTCCAAAGGACCAACCACAGTGCCCTGTGCCTAGCTGGGAGTGTATAGTGAGACACTATTAAATTTAGAATCAGAAGGTTTGAAGCCAGGATCTAACACTTACAGAGTTGTGTGCCCTTGGACCAATCTCTGAGCCTATTTCCATATCCATAAAATAGGAAGAATAATGCTTGCAAGCCTATGCATGAAAGCATAAACGGTTATTAGGTGTCTACTACGTGCCAAGTACTTACTTCACATAGGAGCTATTTGGGGGGATGGTTTAAAGACAAAGATAAGCATGAGTTGCTTCTTTGAGAATAATATCTCATTAAATATGTGGTCATTAAGTAATGAAACCAAAGTCAGGCCACTGAGCTCCTGGACTTCCCAGAATATTGGTATTTCCCATTTTAAGTAAACTCAATGTAAAGAAATACAGATTCATAAAAGAGGTATATTAGATTTTCATTTTCTATTTTACAAAAGGGCACTTTACTTGACAAAATGATTTCTCCTAGGTTTCCTTTCAAGTTTTTCTAGTGTAGTTAATTAAAATAGAATTTGATTTAATGAAACACAGTTGACATATACCTTGGCAGGAATGCATTTAAGACATAAAGTGAGACATAATTTAAGAGGTTAAAAGGTCATTGAACTTAGAGTTTAAGAAAGAGGATATTGGAGGTCTCACCACTATCTGAAAGGGAACTATTTAAGCTGTAATATAAACTGTGAGAATTTAAACAAAAAACAAGTCATCGACTGAGGTACCGAGAACACACCACCAGCACTCCCAATGCCCCAGAGTTCAGGGGATTTTGCACAGTTCTAAAATTGGATGCTGGAAATTTACTCCATCAGTTCTCAGGCATTGAAATTAAGGACTTTCTCTGTGTTAAATGCTGGTATTAGTCCTCTTGCTATCATTCTTTGGATGGGTCAAGAGAGACTTGAGTTCAAATTCTTCCTGATGTCATATTAGTTGTATGACCACTGGGAATCCACGCCAATCCAATAATAATTTGTTAGTGCCCAATATGCATAAGGTACATGAGGATGGGGGAAGATGTACAAAAATAAAGGATAAAAGTCCCTACTTTCAAAGAACTTACATTGTACAGGGGAAATATTATAATGTAAATACATTAACATATGGATGATAATTGGAGAAAGGAAAAAAATATGAATTGCTATGGTTCCCAGAGGAAAGGGTACATGACCTGAATGTTGAAAGATGCCAAGTATATTAAGAAAAGTAAGTGACAGAGAGAGATGCAGTCCAGGTATGATGGCTAGACTATAAAAAGGCATAGAGGTGGGAGAATGGACTTATTAATCTGGGGAATTATTAAGCATATGAATGGTAACTGGAATGGTAGGTGGAAACCAGATTATAAAGGGATGTAAATGACAAATATCTTCTCCTAGAGGCAATGAAAAGCAACAGATAGTTTGTGAGCAAGGAAGTGATATGGTCACATTAGAATTTTAGGAAGGTCATTTTAGTAGCTATATAGATGGTGATGTAGAGAACAGAGAGACTGGAAGCTGGGGGTTTAATTGGAATGCTGTTGTAACAGTTTAACTGAGAGCTAATGAAAGATTAAATGAAGGTAGTGGACATGTGAGGGGAGGGAAGGGGATAGATCAGGCAATAAACATTTAAGTGCCAACTCTGTGCTAGGCACTGTACTAAGCACTGGGCCTACAAGGAAAGGCCAGAACACTATCCCTCTTTTGTATCCAATATGGGAGCAATCACAGGTGGAGGGGTGGCAAAGGAAGAAGACAAAAAAGGAAGGGTGCCTTCAGTGGTGACTCTTCCTCCCACCTCATGACCTCTGAGAAGTTCTAGAATAGCCCTGAGAGGGAGAAAAAGGAAAAGGGCAGAGAGGTAGAACAAAAGACAAGGTCTGGAGAATCTCAAGGGCAATTGGAGAGAAGATAGTAAGATCTAGGGGTCTCCTCAGAAGAAATGGAGTTGATTCTTACCTTATCCAAGATGTAATTGGATACATTCTATTAGGAGAGACAACATATAAATGACTAGCTATGTACAAAAATGTACCAAAAAAGTCTAGATAAAGGCAGCCTTTAGAGAAGAATGGAATAGTAGCTGCAGAAGAAACCAAAGAAGACCTTCTCCAGGAGGTATTGCTTATTCTGAGTCCTAAAAGAAGCCCAGAATTCTAAGAGGTTATGAAGGATACAAGAGTTGATCAGTTGATAGATGTCTAGAGATGGAGGGAGAGAAGGCAAATCACCATCTCTGTGAGCCTCAGGTTTCTCTTCTATAAATGATAAAATTGGACTAGATTGAACCCTTCCAGACCTATATTCTTGATCCTCTGATCCCTCTAGAATCCATTCAATGAGTTTAATGTGATACTCAAATGAGCTAATATATGCAAAGTGCTTTGTAAACTTTAAAGCAACGTAAAAATGCCAATAATATTTATTATCTGGAATCTTTTATGCATTTTTATAAGTATGTGACTTTCCTCATTGATTATATGCCCCATGAGGGAAGGGTCTCTCTCTTATAAATCTTTCTACTGGTGCCCCATGCACCATGGCCACTCAATATTAATTCTGGGTTGATTGAATGATGACATTGAAGCATCACATAAAAGATGCTCATAGACAGAGCTCAAAATTATGTCCATAATTACATACTGATGCATCAGTCAGTCAGCAGAGCCAATATGAGAAGCCAACAATATGACCTTCCCCTACACAGGGGAACCTTAAGCGGTAGAACATGGATTAGTTCAACATATCAGGAGTCTGGACTCTTTAGATGGATACTAAAGGCGATTTGGTAAAATAATCTGAAAATCATGTCCATAAAAGACCCTCTCTGTCTATATTTTTCCCCAAACTAGATGAAAAAATGAACTTCATTTGTCATCCACTTGGGCACAAATTCCAAGCTTGTATTGATCTCCTTCATTCTACATTAATTTTCCACTATGTACCAAGCATTGGGATAGACACAGAGACATAAAATTTAGATTAAAAAAGGTTCCTGCCCTCTTTGATCTTAGGAAGAGAGGATATGTATTCAAGTGAATATATCATATGTCAAGGATCTAGGATTTCAAGGATAGTCGAACCCATTATTTCTGTGGTATGATAACTTCCAATGAGAAACTACTTTCCTCAGATGACAATTGGTATCTGAACTGCAACTTATAATCTTATGATAGTTGATTGGGCAGTAAGAGTTTCAGTGACTTGCCAGGCATCACACAGCCAGAAAGTATCTAAGAAGGCCTTTATCCATGATGTCACACTGCCTGTCCAATAAATGATAAACTGGACCAAAATATTAATGAAGATTCATTGTCTCTAGGAAAAACCGGAGGCCTCAAACAATTGATGACTGTATTTGGTGACGGATATTCACAATAGTCTGAATGATGCATGATCTCTTCAGCATGGCTACTTTGCTACCCTGAAGGTTCCCTCTCCTCCACATTGTTTAAATGAAGATAATAGTGGCTAGCATTTACATAGCTCTGTAAAGTCAGCAAAGCGCTCTACATGTACTATCTGATTGGATCTTCATAACAACCTTGGGAGGTAGGTACTATTCTTATCATTATTATTACAATTTTACAGCTGAAGGAGCTGAAGCAGGTTGCCATCTGTCTAGGGTTACAATAGATCAGCTTTAGAAAATGGGATTCAAATCCAAGTCTTCCTAACTCCAAGTTCACTACTCTCTGTTCATTCCTCTACCTAGTTACCTAGATGTCTGAGTCTGTCTATAACCTCCACTTGCCAAGGGGTTTCTTTTTCTCTACATTTTTTGCCATCTCTAGATACAAGATAAAAATAGTATTGTGACAAAGAATTACTTAGACATAGCATAAAAGCATTCTTATAGGTCATTTTATGAGGGAGATGTTTGAAAAGAGGGTCAATATGCTTTAGGGGGTGGGGCAGCAAGATGGCACAGTAAAAAGAATGCCTGACCTGGAATCTTACTTATGTTCCTAAGTTCAAAACTGGCCTCAGACATTTGTTAGCCGGCTGACCACAGCCAAGTCATTTAATCTTGTTTGCCTCAGTTTCTTTCAATTGTAAAATGAGCTGGAGAAGGAAATGGCAAACCACTCCAGTATCTTTGGCAGCACAAAAAAATCTGCACCTAAATGAGGTCATAAAGAATCAGACAAAACTGGAAAATGACTGAACGACAACAAAATGTTTTACAGAAAAGATATCAAAGGTTCCAAAGAGTTTATAGTGTGAGCATGAAAAATCTTCCTATCTGCCCAGAAGCAGGAGCAAATAAATTCTCCATAGACTTCTAGGAAGAGTCCAAATAATGTACCTGACTTTGGAACCTCTGGTGATTAGCCTCCTGAAGGACTGTCCTAAGGACTTGTCCAGAAGCAGGATGTTTGGTCTGAATACTTCTTTCTTCCTTCCTTAAACTTTCAGATCAGGACCCTGGACAGGACTTCCTTCAGAAGGCATTTGAGCATAATTGACAAATACTAGTATAGTATATATAGTATATAGGAGGAAATTGAGATTTCAGACAATGATGAATAGTCCAACTTCTCTTGAATTCCAATCCTATACTCTGTTCATTTTGATTCCACTTTAGAAAAGTATACTCCAATTTACATATCAGTAAGAAATTCTTCTGGATTATCTGAAGTTGGGACACTCAGATTTCAACAGGATGGGGGCCAAAACGTGAATGATTTATGAGTTATCAGATAGAAATCCAAGTTGGGTCACTAACGAAAAGTCTCAGAGCCAGAGGGTCTAGGGCAATTCCTTATATATAGGGACCTAGGACTTAAAAAAGTTAGGTTCTCCTCAAACCTTGGGACTTACTCAAAGCCAGTGACTCAGCACTTAAGGGATCACCTAGTGGCTTATACAGATATACCCCCCACATACACACCAGGAGCTTCCAGTACCAATATAAAGCAAATACTCTTGGGAAAGGCAGGGTTCCTGTTTACACACATAATTCTTATCGATGTCCTCCTGAAATAATAACTCACATTCTTATAGGGCATTAATAAACTTTTAAAAAGACAACCCTACCTTCCATCTTAGAATCAATACTATTTATTGGTTCCAAGGCATAAGAGCAGTAAGGGCTAGGCAATGAGGGTTAAGTGACTTGCCCAGGGTCACACAGCTTGGAAGTGTCTGAGGTCACATTTGAACTCAGGACCTCTTGTCTCCATGCACTGAGCCACATAACTGCCCCCTTAATAAACTTTTATAAGGTGTTTTCTTCAAACGACTCAATGAGGTAAAAAAAAAGTATGTGTGTGCATGTGCATGTATGTGTTTTATTGGACCTCTGATTTCACTGGTATAAGAAGATTCTAGTGAAGAAATTCATCAACCAATAAAGACTAGCACCTGGACTGAAATGAACATTCTTGCAAAATTGCCTCAAGGTACTGAGAAGTTAAATAATTTTCCTAAGGTTCCAAAGACATGTTCAAGGCAAAAGTTGAACCTAGGCCTTCCTGAATCTAAGACACGCTCTAACCATTAAAACATAGTCGAAATATCATTATACGCAGATCACAGATTAGAAAACTGAAGTTTTCTGAGAGATTAAATAACACTGATGCACAGCTGGTAGTGTAAGATCCAGGATATAAATCCAAGTCATTCAGCTCCAAATCCAACCTTCCTTCTACACGATACCACTTTTCCCTATCCTATCCAGAAGCTCTTTGGACTGAACACAAAGCCAAGGAAAATGGTGGACGTTTTTTAACTCCTAGGATAGCCCATTCCATTCTGGTAAAGAACACTGGATTTGGAGTCAGAAAATCTGATTTCAAATCATGACTGTCACTGTGTGACCTCAGGAATTCCTGACTGTCACTTACCAGCTGTGTGACCTTGGGTCAACCACTTAGCATGCCTTGCTCTCACATTTTTCATCTATAAAAAGAGAAGGCGAAAGTGGATGGCCTCTAAAATCCCTTCTGGCTTCCCATCTATGATCCTGTGAACAACGATAATGCTAAAGTTCTGATTATTGCGACGTTTTTCCTCACATGAGCCCTAAATCTGCCTCTTTGAAGCATCCATCCTTCCCCTGAATTCTGTCATCTGTATCCTTAGCAGAACAATTCTAATCCCCCTTGTGTGTGGCAACCCTCCCAATAGGTAAAGACAGGACAGCCCAGATCAAGGGGAAGGGGAGCTGGTTGTGGATGGTAACCTCATTCAGTTCTCACTAACTGACACAGGAACTTGTTTTGCCTCATTGCCCCTCTTTATAAATCGAGCGTGTGTGCGCGCACACACACACACACACACACACACACACACACACACACACACAAAATGGGCTCTAATCCATGAGTAGGAGAGACAAATGGAG
>NW_025380983.1:0-5709 GCF_016433145.1 Gracilinanus agilis | reverse complement strand
TCAGAATGGGTGAATGACTTGAATATAAAGAGGGAAACTATAAATAAGTTAAGTGAACACAGAATAGTATACTTGTCAGATCTCTGGGAAAGGAAAGATTTTAAAACCAAGCAAAAGTTAGAGAAAATTACAAAATGTAAATTTAATGGTTTTGATTATATTAAGCTAAAAAGCTTTTGTACAAACAAAAACAATGTAGTCAAAATCAGAAGGGAAACAACAAATTGGGAAAAAATCTTTATAACGAAAAACTCTGACAGGGGTCTAATAACTCAAATATACAAGGAGTTAAAGCAATTGTATAAAAAATCAAGCCATTCCCCAATTGATAAATGGGCAAGAGGCATGAATAGGCAATTTTCAGATAAAGAAATCAAAAGTTTCAAAAAGCACATGAGAAAGTGTTCTAAATCTCTAATAATTAGAGAAATGCAAATCAGAACAACTCTGGGGTATCACCTCACACCTAGCAGATTGGCTGAAATGAAAAAAGGGGAGAGTGATGAATGTTGGAGGGGATGTGGCAAAATTGGGACATTGATGCATTGCTGGTGGAGTTGTGAAATGATCCAACCATTCTGGATGGCAATTTGGAACTATGCCCAAAGGGCTATAAAAGACTGCCTGCCCTTTGATCCAGCCATACCATTGCTGGGTTTGTACCCCAAACAGATCATAGATAAACAGACTTGTACGAAAATATTTATAGCTGCGCTTTTTGTAGTGGCAAAAAACTGGAAAATGAGGGGATGTCCTTCAATTGGTGAATGGCTGAACAAATTGTGGTATATGCGGGTGATGGAATACTATTGTGCTAAAAGGAATAATAAACTGGAGGAATTCCATGCAAATTGGAGAGACCTCCAGGAAGTGATGCAGAGTGAAAGGAGCAGAGCTGGAAGAACATTGTACACAGAGACTGATATACTATGGTAAAATCAAATGTAATAGGCTCCTGTACCAGCAGCAATGCAATGACACAAGACAGCTCTGAGGGATTTATGGTAAAGATGCTACCCACATTCAGAGGAAGGACTGCAGGAGAGGAAACATATAAGATAAACAATTGCTTGAATGCATGGGCTGAGGCGGACATGAATAGGAAATAGACCCTGAACAAGGACACATGTTACAACCAGTGGAAATGTGCATTGGCCATGGGCGGGGGGATAGCGGGGGGTGAAGGGGAAAGTAGGGGCACAAAGTATGTAAACAGGTTAAAAATGAATATTAATAAATGTCTAATAAAAAAAAACTGACTATATACTTCCAGGGGAAAGTATGGGCATTCAAGAAGATAGAAGATTTCCAAGTATTTGCACAGAAAAGACCAGGACTAAATGGAAAGTTCAATATCCAACCACAAAAATCAAGAGAAACATGAAAAGGTAAATAAGAAACAGAGGGGAAAGAAAGAAAACTCTTATTTCTAAATTTGCCTCTGTAAGGGCTTCAATAAGATTAAATTATCCGTATTCCTATATGGAAAAATGTTATGTGTGATTCTCTGTAGTGGACTCTGATCATTATTATAGTATTCACTATTATAGTAATTAGAAGAATTATTCATAGGGAGAGGCTGGAGTACTAAATAATCTAAGATGATATGGGGGGTGGGAAAGAAGGGGATGAATAGTAGATGGCACCAAGAGAAACTTGAATGAATAAGAAAAATAGGATATTCTATTACACACAAAGCAGGCATGGGTAGGGGAGGGGACAAATGCTATTATAAGAAGGAGAGGAAGAGAGCATTAAGAGGTAATATTTAAACCTTACTGTCAGTGTAATTAACCCTAAGAGGGAAGAGTAGCTATATCCATTGGGATATAAAACTCTATCTAACCCTACTGAGAAAGTCAGAAGGGATAAACCAAGGGGAGCAAGGGAGTGAGGAGGTCAAAAAAGGGAGGGGAGGAGAAGGGTAAGGGAATTCATTAGGCCTTAAAATTAAAAAAGAGGGGAATAAAAAGGGAGGGGGTAGAAAGGGAAGTAAATCAAGGGAGGGGACAAGGGTTACTGGTTTAAAACAAATCATTGGTTTAAAAGGAAATAGCCTAAGAAGAAGGAGTAGAACTAGGAGAGGATACCAAAATGCTGAGGAATACACAACTTATAATTATAACTCTGAATGTAAATGGGATGAACTCACCCATGAAATAGAAGCAAATAGCAGAGTGGATTAGAAACCAAAATCCTACCATAGGTTGTCTACAAGAAACACATATGAGGCAGGTGGACATACACAGATTTAAGGTAAAGGGATGGAGCAAAATATTTTGGGCTCCAAATGAGAAAAAGGCAGGAGTGATGATCATGATTTCTGACAAAGCCAAAGGAAGGAAGGGAGCCTAGCAGTACCAGATATTAAACTGTACTATAAAGCAGCAGTCATCAAAACGGTATGGTACTGGCTAAGAGACAGAAGGGAGGATCAATGGAATAGACTTGGGGTAAGTGACATCAGCAAGACAGTGTATGATAAACCCAAACTTTTGGGACAAAAATCCACTATTTGACAAAAACTGCTGGGAAAATTGAGAAACAATATGGGAAAGATTACATTTAGACCAACATCTCACATCCTACACCAAGATAAATTCAGAATGGGTGAATGACCTGAATATAAAATGGGTGAAAGACTTAAATATAAAGAAGGAAACTGTAAGTAAATTAGATGAACACAGAATAGTATACTTGTCAGATCTCTGGGAAAGGAAAGATTTTTAAAACCAAGCAAAAGTTAAAGAAAATTACCAAATGTAAAATAAATTATTTTGATTATATTAAATTAAAAGGGTTTTGCACAAACAAAAACAATACAACCAAAATCAGAAGGAACACAACAAATTGGGAAAAAATATTTAAAACAGAAATCTCTGACAGGGGTCTAATTACCCAAATATACAAGGAGTTAAATCATTTGCATAAAAAAGTCAAGCCATTCCCCAATTGATAAATGGGGAAGGGGCATGAATAGGCAATTTTCAGGTAAAGAAATCAAAACTATTAATAAGCACAAGAGAAAGTGTTCTAAATCTCTAATAATTAGAGAAATGCAAATCAAAGCAACTCTGAGGTATCACCTCACACCTAGTAGATTGGCTAAAATGATAGAAGGGGAGAGTAATGAATGTTGGAGGGGATGTGGCAAAATTGGGACAATAATACATTGCTGGTGGAGTTGTGAACTGATCCAACCATTCTGGATGGCAATTTGGAACTATCCTCAAAGGGCTATAAAAGACTGCCTGCCCTTTGATCCAGCCATACCATTGTTGGGTTTGTACCCCAAAGAGATCATAGATAAACAGGCTTGTATGAAAATATTTATGGCTGCACTTTTTGTGGTGGCAAAAAACTGGAAAAGGAGGGTATGCCCTTCAATTGGGGAATGGCTGAACAAATTGTGGTATATTTTGGTGATGGAATACTATTGTGCTCAAAGGAATAATAAACTGAAGGAATTCCATATGAACTGGAAATACCTCCAGGAATTGATGCAGAGTGAAAGGAGCAGAGCCAGAAGATCATTGTACACAGAGACCAATACACTGTGGTAAAATAGAATGTAATGGACTTCTGTACTAGCAGCAATGCAATGATCCATAACAATTCTGAGGGACTTATGGAAAAGAATGCTACCCACATTTAGAGGAAGAACTACAGGAGAGGAAACACAGAAGAAAAGCAACTGCTTAAACACATGGGTTGAGGCGGACATGATTGGGGATGTAGACTCGAAACTACCACACCAATGCAACTATCAACAATTTGGAAATAAGTCTTGAATCGATGACCCAAGTTAAAAACCAGTGGAAATGCGCATCGCCTATGAGGGGAGGGGGGGAGAAGGAGATCGAGGGATGAAGGGGAAAGTAAGAACACGAATCATGTAACCATGATAACTTTTCTAAAAATTAAAAATTATTTTAAAAAAATAAAATCTTTTGAAATACAAAAAAAAATATTGCTGTCACTATGTACAGTGTTCTGCTCATTTCAGTTTGCATCAGTTCATGTAAGTCCTTCCAGATTTTTCCAAAATCATCCTGCTTGTCATTTCTTATAGCACAACAGTATTCCATCATAATCATATGCCACAACTTGTTCAGTCATTTCCCAATTGATGGATAATTTCTCAATTTCCAATTTTTTTCTACCAAAAAAAAGCTGTAATAAATATATTTTTTATAAATAGGCGATTTTCCCTTTTTTAAAAACCCTTTGGGATGCAGACAGAGTCATGATATTAATGGATTAAAGGGTATGCAGTTTTTGAGTCCTATAAGAATAGTTCCAAATTGCCCCCCAGAATGGTTGGATTGGACAATGGAGTCTTTCTTAAAATGATAAGTATTACCCATCTAAAACCAAAAATAAGCATTATTTATGATAATCCATAAATCAAAAGTGAAGTAGGATATCCATTATCAACATGGTTATTTAAAATTGTACTAGAATTGCTAGCTGTAGCAATGACAAGAGAAAATTGAAGAAATAAAAATAGGCAATGAGGAAACTAAACTATTATTCTTTGCAGATGGTATTATGGCATAGTTAGAAAATCCTAAAGAATCAACTAAAAAAAATTGTTGAAACAATTAACAACTTCAGCAATATTGAAGAATATACAATAAACCCACACAAAGCATCAGCTTCTCTATACACTATCAGAAAGACACAGTAGCCAGAGATGGAAAGAGAAATTCCACTTTAAATAACTGCAGAAAATACATGCCAAAATAAACCCACAGATTACGTGAATAGAATTACAAAATATTTTTAACACAAATAAAAATCTATTTAAAAATGGAGAAATATAAATTCTTTATGGGTAGATGGAACTAATATAATAAAAATGATAGCACTACCTAAGTCAATATACTTATTCAGTGTCATACCAATCAAACTACCAAAGCATTATTTTATACATTTAGAAAAAAATAATAATAAAATCCATCTGAAAAATCAAAAGGTCAAAAATATCAAGAGAATCAATGAAATATGTCAAGGAAGATGGCCTTATAGTTCCAGATTTCAAAATATATCACAAAACAGTAATCATCAGAATAATTTGCTACTGGCTAAGTAATAGAGTGGTAGATTAGTGGAATAGATTAGGTACACATTCATAGTAGTAAAATAACTATAGTAATCTACTATATGATAAACTCAAAGATCCACGCTTTGGGGGAAAGGACTCAACATTTGACAAAAATTACTGGAAAAACTGGAAAGCAGTTTGGCAGAAACATTATATACCAAGATAAGGCGAAAATGGATAAATAACAAATACAAAGAGTGATATTGTAAGTAAATTAATGGAGTATAGAAAATATACCTGTCAGATCTATGAATAAGGAAAGAGGTTATGTTATGACCAAACAAAAAGTAGAGATTACCAAAAGTAAAAAAAAAAACTATCAATTTAAATTATATGAAATTAAAAGACATTTTTCACAAACAAAACTAATGCAGTCAAAAGTAGAAGAAAAACAAGAATGGGTTGGGGGGGGTGTTATAGTAAGTTTCTCTGATAAAGGTCTCATTTCACAAATACATAGAGAACTAAGACAAATTTTAAAAAAATAAGAGCCATTCCCCAGTTGAGAAATTAGTGAATATTATTAAAACTAACTCATATTCTGACTACAGGACTGAGAGAGAGAGAGAGAGAGAGAGAGAGAGAGAGAGAGAGAGAGAGAG
>NW_025380982.1:0-1357 GCF_016433145.1 Gracilinanus agilis | reverse complement strand
AAAAATTTTTAAACCAAACAAGAATTAAATAAAATTACAAAATGTAAAATAAATTATTTTGATTATAATAAATTAAAAAGCTTTTATAAAATCAAAAACAATGCAACCAAAATCAGAAGGGAAACAACAATTTGGAAAATATCTTTATAACAAAAAACCTCTGACAGTGGTCTAATTACTCAAACATCGAAGGAGTTAAATCAGTTGCATAAAAAATGAAGCCATTCCCCAAATGATAAATGGGCAAGGGACATGAATTGGCAATTTTCAGATAAAGAAATCAAACTATCAATAAGCACATGAAAAAGTGTTCTAAAACTCTAATAATTAGAGAAATGAAAATCAAAACAACTCTGAGGTATTACTTCACACCTAGTAGATTGGCTACAATTATAGTAGAGGAGAGTAATGAATGTTGGAGGGGATGTGGAAAAATTAGGACATTAATGCATTGCTGGTGGAGTTGTGAACTGATCCAACCATTCTGGAAAGCAATTTGGAACTATGTTCAATGGATTATAAAAGATTGCCTGCCTTTTGATCCAGCCATATCATTGTTGGTCTTATACCCCAAAGAGATTATAGATAAACAGTCTTGTACGAAAATATTTATAGCCATGCTTTTTTGTGGTGGCAGAAAACTGAAAAACAACAGTATGCCCTTCTATTGGTGAATGGCTGAACAAACTGTGGTATATGCTGGTGATGGAATTCTATTCTGCTCAAAGGAATAATAAACTGGAGGAATTCCATGTGAACTGGAAAGTCCTCCAGGAATTGATGCAGAGTGAAAGGAGCAGAACTAGAAGAACATACACAGAGACCAATGCACTGTGGTAAAATAGAATGTAATGGACTTCTGTAGTAGCAGCAGTGCAATGATCCAGGACAATTCTGAGGGCTTTATGAAAAATAACGCTACCCACATTCAGAGGAAAAACTAAAGGGGAGGAAGCACAGAAGAAAAGCAACTGGTTGAACACATGGTTTGAGGCAGACATGATTGGGGATGTAGACTCAATACTACCACACCAATGCAACTATCAACAATTTGGAAATAAGTCTTGATTGTTGACACATGTTAAAACCTGTGGAAATGCGCATAGGCTATGGGGGAGGTCATGGGGTGAAGGGGATCGTAAGAGCATGAATCATGTAACCATGATAACTTTTCTAAAAAATAAAAATTATTAAAAACAAACAAAAAAAACAAAAATTAACAATATACTCCTCTTATAAAAATAAAAATAGATATGTGATTGGAGATAATTACTCTCATGCTCTGTGGGATAAAGCTCATAATGGAGAATTGTGCAGTGTTATTGTACATCTTTTAAATAATCTTGGAGAGTTGAGC
>NW_025380981.1:0-3270 GCF_016433145.1 Gracilinanus agilis | reverse complement strand
TAAATTCAGAATGGGTGAATGACTTGAATATAAAGAGGGAAACTATAAATAAGTTAAGTGAACACAGAATAGTATACTTGTCAGATCTCTGGGAAAGGAAAGACTTTAAAACCAAGCAAGAGTTAGAGAAAATTACAAAATGTAAGTTTAATGGTTTTGATTATATTAAGCTAAAAAGTTTTTGTACAAACAAAAACAATGTAGTCAAAATCAGAAGTGAAACAACAAATTGGGAAAAAATCTTTATAACAAAAAACTCTGACAGGGGTCTAATCACTCAAATATACAAGGAGTTAAATCAATTGTATAAAAAATCAAGCCATTCCCCAATTGATAAATGGGCAAGAGACATGAATAGGCAATTTTCAGGTAAAGAAATCAAAAGTATCAATAAGCACATGAGAAAGTGTTCCAAATCTCTAATAATTAGAGAAATGCAAATCAAAACAACTCTGAGGTATCACCTCACACCGAGCAGATTGGCTAAAATGAAAGAAGGGGAGAGTAATGAATGCTGGAGGGGATGTGGCCAAATTGGGACATCAATGCATTGCTGGTGGAGTTGTGAACTGATCCAACCATTCTGGCTGGCAATTTGGAACTATGCCCAAAGGGCTATAAAAGACCGCCTGCCCTTTGATCCAGCCATACCATTGTTGGGTTTGTACTCCAAAGAGATCATAGATAAACAGACTTATACGAAAATATTTATAGCTGCGCTTTTTGTGGTGGCAAAAAACTGGAAAATGAGGGGATGTCCTTCAATTGGGGAATGGCTGAACAAATTGTGGTATATGCGGGTGATGGAATACTATTGTGCTAAAAGGAATAATAAACTGGAGGAATTCCATGCAAATTGGAGAGACCTCCAGGAAGTGATTCAGAATGAAGGGAGCAGAGCCAGAAGAACATTGTACACAGAGACTGATATACTATGGTAAAATCAAATGTAATGGGCTCCTGTACCAGCAGCACTGCAATGACACAAGACAACTCTGAGGGATTTATGATAAAGATGCTACCCACATTCAGAGGAAGGACTGCAGGAGAGGAAACATATAAGATAAACAATTGCTTGAATGCATGGGCTGAGGCAGAAATGAATGGGAAATAGACCCTGAACAAGGACACATGTTACAACCAGTGGAAATGTGCGTTGGCCATGGGTGGGGGGAGGGCAGGGGGAGAAGTGGAAAGTAGGGGCATAAAGTATGTAAGCAGGTTAAAAATGAATATTAATAAATGTCTAATAATAAAAAAATTAAAAAAAATAAAAATAAAAATACCCCAAACAAGAATAAGAGGGGAATAAGAAGGGAAAGGGAAGAAAGGGAAGTACAATAAGTGAGGGGATCAGGGGAACTGATTAAAAATAAAATGCTGGTATTGAAACAAATAGTGAAAGAAGTAAGGAGAAAAAATCAAAATGTCTCGGAATACACAGTTGATAATTATAACTCTGAATGTGAATGGGATGAACTTGCCTGTAAAACAGAAGCAAATAGCAGAGTGGATTAGAAACCAAGTCCTACCATATGCTGTCTACAAGAACACATGAGGCAGCTAGACATACACATGGTAAAGGTTAAAGGTTGGAGCAAAATCTATTAGGCTTCAACTGAGAAAAAGAAGGCAGAAGTTGCAATCATCATTTATGAAAGTAAAAATAGATTTGGTTAAGAGACAGGGAAGGTAATTACATCCTAATAAAAGGCAGTATAAACAATGAAGAAATATCAGTACTCAATATGTATGCACCAAAAAGAATAGTATCTAAATTTCTAAAAAAAGAAGCTAGGGAAGCTCAAGGAGGAAATAGATAGCAAAACTATACTAGTGGGTGACATAAACCTTCACCTATTAGATCTAGATAAATCAAACCAAAAAATAAATCAGAAAGAGATAAGAGAAGTGAATGAAATCCTAGAAAAAAATAGAGTTAATAGATAGGTGGAGAAAAATAAATAGGGACAAAAAGTAATACCCCTTCTTTTCAGCAGCACTTGGAACATTCACAAAGACTGACCACGTACTAGGGCATAGAAACATGGCAAACATATGCAAAAAAGCAGAAATAATAAATTCAACCTCATTAGATCATAATACAATGAAAATAGTTATTAGTAAGAATACATGGAGAGGCAAACGAAAACCTAATTGGAAATTAAATAATATGATTCTCCAAAATAAGATAGTGAAAGAACAAATCATATAAACAATTAATAATTTCATTGAAGACAATGACAATGATGAGACTTCTTACCAAATCCTATGGGATGCAGCCAAAGCAGGTCTAAGGGGAAAATTTATATCACTGAGGGCATATGTTAACAAATTAGGGAGGGCAGAGGTTAATGAACTGGGCATGCACCTTAAAAAATTAGAAAATTAACAAATTAAAAATCCCCAGATGGGGTTCCGGGTTAAGATGGCGGCAGAGTAAGAAGCAGCTCTTAACCTCTCCTGACCAAAACACACAAAACTCCTCAAGGGGACATAAAAACAAGTCCAGACGAACGGAGGAACCCCCACAACAGGGCACAGCGTGGAAGGTACGTGGAATCGAGGCATTTCCATGCTATAAAGGGGTGAAACAGCCCTCACGAAATCTTGGGCTGAGCAACCGCCCCACCCCCAATCCCTCCACACTCATCTATAGCTCCGAACCCAGCTAAAAAGAAATATAGCAAGTTTGGGGCACCCATCGAGTCATTGGCAGCTCCGGGACTTGTTCCTGAGAGCAGCAAGACTTAGGACCCCATTAAGTCAAAAGACGCAGGCGAAATCTGAGCGCGAGAGCAGGACGCTGGGCGCAGTGTGCAGGCTGAGCAGAGGCGTGGGTGGAGGCAGACACAGCCAGGAACTAAAGCCTAAGTGGGGAACCAGTGCAGACAGGTATACGACTCTGGAAGCAGCGCCCTGAGACTTGTAAAGAAACCTCCGGCACAGGATCAAGCAAGAGGGATCACCAGGGGGCTTGACCTTGGAAAAAACCAGAACTCAGACCTCAGGAGCCAATAGATCGCGAACAGACACTGAGCGCGAGGATAAATCTGAGAAGCTGCTGGGCTAATGATGGCTACTCAGCCTCAGGAAGTTCAGAAGAGAAAGAATAATAACAAGAAAAAGAAGTCTTTAACACTCGACAGCTTTTACACAGAGAAAATCCAGACAACCGAGCAAACAGAGGAGGAGAACAAACAAGCATCCGGACCCTCCTCAAATAAGGAAAACTCCTCACAAGCTATGGAAGAGTTCAAAACTGAGATT
>NW_025380980.1:0-8182 GCF_016433145.1 Gracilinanus agilis | reverse complement strand
AGTCTATCTTTTCTGTATCTTATTAATTTTATACAACTTCACTGTACTAATTTTAAAAATCATATTGCTATCCAATTTAGATATTTCAGAAGCATTTAAAATAGAAATAACCCATAGATCCCGAAGAAGTTCATTGATAAAAGGAAAGCCATATCCATCAAAATATTTATAGCTGTATTTTTTGTAGTAGCAAAGGAGAAACAAAATTGATTACCACTGATTGAGGAATGGATAAACAAGTTGCTTTACCTGAATATAATGGAACATTATTGTGCTGTAATAAATAATGAATATAACGAATACAGAAAAACAATGAAAGACATATGAATTGATGTAAATTGAAGTAAAGTTTTTAAAAAAAGGCAAAATAAGCAATAACCAAGACAATCAAAATGGAAAGAACCACAAAAAATTGAAAAATAATGTCACAAAATTTAAGAGTAGCTGAGCCCCAAAGAAGAAATATGAGAAAAAAACAATAACTTCCCCAGCTCTTCTCCAGAGGTGAGAAGTGGGATGATCCATTAATATGGAATATTGTATGTGCTGTCAGATATTTTTGTTTATTTTTTTCTCTTTTCTTCAGTTAATTATTTTTTAAAGTTCTTTGCTATACAAGATGGCTCTCTAAAAGGGGAGAGAAAGAATATTGAGGGAATTTAAGCAGCACACAAATAAAAGATATTGATAAAATTATTGTAAAAAATAAAATAGAATGATTCAGTTTTGTAGTGCTGCACGAATGGGCATTTATTTTTTTACTAACCTTGTGATGATTCACTAGTGGTCTTTTTAAAGTGGGCTGTTGTGCCATTCTTCTCCATGAATAATTCTAAATAATCAGAACATTATCCACCATTTTATGAACTCCATCCATCTTTCACTGGATGACCCTTTTAGTTGTTAATATCCTGCAAGTAAAATAGAAGAAATTTCTTTCATTTCTTCCTATACTGAAAAAGAACTTTGTCAAGGGGTCCCTTGTTTCTACCCCATAGGACTAATCAATTATCACATGCTCTCTTTATAACCTCTGAAATCCTTCCTTCACTGAATCAACAACCCTTTGAGTTTTTTATTCTGAAGGACAGAATAGACAATAAAGGGTAAGTCAAAATTGGTATATTAACATCACATAACATCACAATTTGTGGCCCTACAATTGCAAATGACTACTGCAGAATGAAATGACTTTTGATTCTAATCTTTTAGATAAGAAAATTGAAACCCAAAAGAATATGAATCCTTTCAGCTGCTTCTGGCTGATTCTACATAGCATCAACAGACAATCATTAAAAAAGGAAAAATTTGAGCAAAATTTCATCTACCTTGTAGATTCCCAAAGAAATAACCATAATTTGAAGTCCACCTCGTGGAGGTTTTTTAGGCTAAATTCATTTGGATAAACTTGTGTTCATCTTGTAAAAGATCTCTTTGTTTCTCTCCCTTGCTTCCTTCTGATTCTTATCATTCTCCTTGCTTCTCCCTCTCTCTCTTTTTTCTTTTCTTTGCCCCATTGGACCAATCAGAGACAGCTTAGTCTTAATACTTCAGTCCTTTGATGGATTCATGATCTTCTTGATGTGGGTACTCAATCTAACTCTTTATGTTACAACAAATCCATCATCTTGGATGGCTTTTGTCCGCACACTCACATAAAGTCCTCCATAGGTGGTCCACTCAGCAACTGTGTAGTCTATAGAGCACACATGCTGTCCAGCCAGTGATGTACTTTGCTCTAGGCCCATGACCAACCTAAACAAAAGTAGATGGGAAGCAGGCTGAATTGTCTTTGGGAAATGGTACAGCTTCCATTAGAAATAACAATATTCATCCAGTGATACCCTATCTTCAAGTCAAGGAATGGCATAGTCTGCAAAGAATTACTGTCGAGAGTCACCCAAAGGGCCACAGAGAGGTGCTAGGTTGGTATTAGCAAGCTGTAACAAATTACTAATGAAGAATTATGCAAGAGAAACAACACCAAAGGTATCATCAATCAAACAAATAAGCATTTATTAAGCACCTACTATATGCCAGGCATTGTGCTGAGTATAAGCTTATGAAAACAAAAATGAAACAATCCATATCCATAAAGACATGAAATACTGGAGATGTAGGACTGGAATGGGGATGGGGGGAGGGAGCACTGGAATCAACAGATGGAAAATAAAGATGTGAGAAGTAAACTCTTAGATCATATTATAATCATGGAATGTCAGAGCTGGAAGAGAAGCTTAGAGATTGCCTAGTTCAAGTCTCATTTTGCAAATGAGACTGGGGCCCAGAGAAGGAAGGTGACTTGCCTAAAGTCACATAGCTTAAGAAGTGGAGTTGATCCAAACCTATGACTTCTAAGGGCTCTTTTTACTAATATTAGTTTAATTAATTTGTTTACTAATTTAATCTATTTACTAATATTAGTTTAATTAATTAATTTACTAATATTATGCTCCTGTGAAGAAGACTTAGAAAGCACTGGAAGAGAAAGTATTTGGAGAGAAGTGGTATAGATTTGTGTGGCATAATTAATGGAAAAGGGCATCAGGTCTTTTGGGAGGATTATACTCATTCCAAAAGCCTCATCTTGGAAGAAGGGGTTGGAAATAACAAATAAGAAGGGACTCCCTCCTCACCTTTGCCTAGACTAGAAGGAATCACTAGTTTCTTTCAGAGTTCAACATAAATGCCTCCTTGTATATGAGGCCTTTTTTAACTCTCCCAGATGCTAATGCCTTACTTCTTCTCCCCCTCTCCTGCCCCCCCCCAAGCCCCCAAACCACCTGTTATTTATTTTGTATATATTTGTGTGTGTATGTGTTTTCTCCTGCTTTTAAATGGAAGCTATTTCTGGTAGTTGCTATTTCATTTATATCTTTGTATCCCCAGGACCTAGTACAGTAATTGACCCCTGGGATCAAATTCATAGGACCATACATTCAAAAGCAACCTTAAAAACCATCTAATCCAACCCCTTCATTTGACACAAGAAGAAATTGAGGCTAAAGAAATTAAGTGACCTTGCCCAAATTAATATAAGCAGTGAAATGGTACAGATGGGATTTGAATCTGGGTCCCTCTGATTGCTAATACATTGCTATCTACTCTGATTATTGATTGACTATGGTGGAAGGTGGAGAGAAAAAGGCCCTTGAATGGGGAGGTTGATCTGGTCTTTCCATGCTTTCTTTATCTGAAATTGATGGGGATCTCTAAAGTTTTTTTTTAATTATTCCAGATTCTTCCATTTCTCAGTGGCACCTCCATCTCCAGATTTTCCTAGCTTCACTAGAATAATGTAAAGTGATATGACAGTAGTTTACTTATTCACCAATCTCAATTTAAAAGATTGTTGTTAGATTAAATTAAAAGCTTGCAAAATAGCCAAAATTATTAAGATTTTACTGGCTGACTTGATCCTAACCTTTGACTCTACAGATAAATGTCAAGAGAACTTGCATTGTGAAATCCCATCTTTATAACCTCAGTTTAATTCTTTTCTTCTAACAGATTTAGAGGATATAAAAATAATAATGTTTTATTTTTATTTCCAAAATGATATTGTTTTGTTTGGGGTGATATACAGAAAACAATTATTTGGTCAGTTTCTGCTCCTACAATGTGATTTGTTGCAGAAAGGTCAACACTTCATCCTTTACTACCATTCATAAGGGATTAAACTTGAAGCTTCTCCTGGGTCATCTCAAGATCATCATAACTGCAAAAACCTCTAGTGATAACATACATTCTTCATTCTGTTAGCAATAGCACTTTATCTCCTCCCACCATCTAGAGGGAAGGTCACTCAAGCCAGAATGAAGAATTTAATACAAACAAAATATGACCCAAGGTTTTTTCTCATTTCAGTACATAGAACAATTGGTCCCAAAGCCAATTTCCAAATACTTTAATTCCAATCCAAACACTGAAAGAAAATGTACTTAAAGTTTATTCTCCATCTCCCTCCCCTCTCTCCCTATGTTTGAAAATAAAAAAGAAAGCAAAAAAAAATAAGGATAATGTTTATCCTTGGTGCCCAGAGAATGAACCCAAGTTTTGGCTTACTTTGTCAATCCTTTGGCTTTTTTTCTAAGTAGAACCATTGTATAAAAGAATGAGACCAGTTAAGAAACCCTGCTACATTATTGTGAATCAAAGAGTGTCTTGGGGGAAAAAAGAGTCAGCCAGGAAATTAGAAGAATGAAAACATAAGTGGTTGTGATTTTACAGAAATGTGATCATTTGATTATTTAAATGGCCCACAAGCAGATTGTTAATGTAGTCCAAAGTCTTCCACTTTTATACCATCTCCATTTTTTTCTGAGTTGGCACAAAGACTAAAAGTTATTCTGGCCTAATGGTTAGTTGGAGCATAGTAAAAAAAAAAAAAAAAAAAAGGATGTGGTCTCCAGTTAAGTTTGTGTCCAAGTATGGTCACTGAATTGGTCATTGCTCGGGTTTCATTATATTTTTTGGATATCTCATGAAGTAGAATGATCCCTTGAAAAAGTCATTGTTTTGGTTCTGGGAAGCAATCTGTTGTAGACTTGGGTTTGGAGTCAGAGGAACTGATTCTAATACAGACTTTACAACTTACTACCTGTTTGACCTTAGTTGAGTTATATAACTTCTCTTGAACTCAATTTCCTCATCTATAGAAGAAGATTATACTGGATGACCTCTACGGCCCCTTCCAATTCTAAATCTGTGGTCCAATGAGTCAATTATTTTTGCAATACTTGGATCAGACTTACAGATGTTCCAATTCTGACATCACAATACCTGTGAAACTATAATGATATTAATTTGACCTAAAAATTTTTGTCACATTATCAATAGAGAAATATCCTCAGTGAAAAAGCTTTTGCCTTAATTCTTTCAACAGATATTTATTGAATGCCCCTATGTACGAAGTGATGCAAAAACCAACAAAACAAAGAAATTTAACTAAGAGTTCCAGGTCTCAAACTAAGCAATCTATGGCTAATTACTATGTGAGAAGTATCAATAATGAGTGAGACAAGTTCAGAAATGAAAAATCAAAGGCTTTAGCTTATACAGAAGAGAGTGAAAAGGTTAGTGGGAGATTGGAAAACGTCAAACAGGATTGGTTGAAAGAATTGAGGTCATGTAGTACTCATTTAAAGGCTGTGTTGTAGAATTATTAAACAGCTTCTTGTTTTGACCATTAGATCATTTCCTTCCTTCAATGGTAGTTGGCTACTCCTATGGATACCCTGATGCATTCTACAGTTTCCCAGCCTTTGCCACCAGCCTGAGGAAAGCTCTACTGTTGGGTCCTCCAGCCTCCCATCTGACCCATAGCTTTCCTGTTTGTGCTATTTCCTAATTACAGAGTAAAACTCTGGAGAACAGAGAATACTTTCTTTTTCTATGTATATCTCTAATGCCTGGCATCTAGTAAGCACTTACAAAGTACTCCATTCCTTCTTGGCCCTCAAGGACAAAACTAAGAGAAATGTAGAAATAAGGGCATTGTAGAGGCAAAAAGGTAAAATTTGGCAGAATATGAAGACTAATTTCTTTTTTAAAAACATTTATTATATTTATTTTTTAGAAAAGTTAACATGGTTACATAATTCATGCTCTTACTTTCCCCTTCACCCCCTGAGCTGATGCATATTTCCACTGGTTTTAACAAGTGTCATTGATCAAGACCTATTTCCAAATTGTTGATAGTTGCATTGGTGTGTTAGTTTCGAGTCTACATCCCCAATCATGTCTGCCTCAAACCATGTGTTCAAGCAGTTGTTTTTCTTCTGTTCTTCTCTGTAGTTCTTCCTCTGAATGTGGGTAGCGTTCTTTTCCCTAAATCCCTCAGAATTGTCCTGGGTCATTGCATTGCTGTTAGTACAGAAGTCCATTACATTCTATTTTACCACAATGTATCAGTCTCTGTGTACAATGTTCTTCTGGATCTGCTCCTTTCACTCTGCATCAATTCCTGGAGGTCTTTCCAGTTCACATGGAATTCCTCCAATTTATTATTCCTTTGAGCACAATAGTATTCCATCACCAGCATATACCACAATTTGTTCAGCCATTCCCCAATTGAAGGACATACCCTCATTTTCCAGTTTTTTGCCACCACAAAAAGCACAGCTATAAATATTTTCATACAAGTCTGTTTATCTATGATCTCTTTGGGGGTACAAACCCAGCAATGGTATGGCTGGATCAAAGGGCAGGCATGCTTTTATAGTCCTTTGAGCATAGTTCCAAATTGCCAGCCAGTATGGTTGGATCAGTTCACAGCTCCACCAGCAATGCATTAATGTCCCAGTTTTGCCACATCCCCTCCACCATTCATTACTCTCTCCTTCTTTCATTTTAGCCAATCTGCTAGGTGTGAGGTGATACCTCAGAGTTGTTTTCATGTGCATTTCTCTAATTATTAGAGATTTATAACACTTTCTCATGTGCTTACTGATACTTTTGATTTCTTTATCTGAAAATTGCCTATTCATGTCTCTTGCCCATTTATCAATTGGGGAATGGCTTCATTTTTTATACAATTGGTTTAACTCATTGTATATTTGAGTAATTAGACCACTGTCAGAGTTTTTTGTTATAAAGATTTTTTTCAAGCAGTTGTTTTTCTTCTGATTTTGGCTACATTGTTTTTGTTTGTACAAAAGCATTTTAGTTTGATATAATCAAAATCATTTAATTTACATTTTGTAATTTTCTCTAACTCTTGCTTGGTTTTAAAATTTTTCCTTTCCCAGAGATCTGACAAGTAAATTATTCTACGTTCATTTAACTTATAATTTCCCTCTTTATATTCAAGTCATTCACCCATTCTGAATTTATCTTGGAATAGGGTATGAGATGTTGATCTAAACCAATTCTCTCCCAATTGTTTTCCAAATTTCCCAGCAGTTTTTGTCAAATAATGGATTCATGTCCCAAAAGTTGGGCTCTTTGGGTTTATCATACACTGTCTTGCTGACGTCACTTACCCCAAGTCTATTCCACTGATCCTCCCTTCTGTCTCTTAGTCAGTACCATACCCTTTTGATGACTGCTGCTTTATAGTACAGTTTAATATCTGGTACTGCTAGGCCCCCTTCCTTCACATTTTTTTTCATTATTTCCCTTGATATTCTTGATCTTTTGTTATTCCAAATGAAATTTCTTGTAGTTTTTCCTAATTCAGTAAAAAAGTTTTTTGGTAGTTTGATAGGTATGGCACTAAATAGGTAAATTAATTTATGTAGAATGTTCATTTTTATTATGTTAGCTCATCCTACCCATGAGCAATTTATTTTTCTAATTGTTTAGATCTAGTTTTAATTGTTTGGAAAGTGTTTTGTAGTTATTTTCGTATAATTCCTGTGTTTGTTTTTGGTAGATAGATTCCCAAGTATTTTATATTTCTAGGGTGATTTTAAATGGTGTTTCTCTTTCTACCTCTTGCTGCTGTGATGTGTTGGAAATATGTAGAAATGCTGATGATTTATGTGCATTTATTTTGTATCCTGCAACTTTGCTAAAGTTGTTGATTATTTCTACAAGCTTCTTAGTTGATTCTCTAGGATTTTTTAAGTAGACCATCATACCATCTGCAAAGAGTGATAGCTTAATCTCCTCATTGCCTATTTTGATACGTTCAATTTCTTTTTCTTCTGTAATTGCTACTGTTAGTGTTTCTAGTACAATGTTAAATAATAGAGGAGATAATGGGCATCCTTGTTTCACTCCTGATCTTATTGGAAAGGTTTCTAATTTATCCCCATTGCATATGATGCTTGTTGATGGTTTTAGGTATATACTGTTTATTATTTTTAGGAAAGGTCCTTCTATTCCTATACTTTCCAGGGTTTTCAATAGGAATGGATGCTGTATTTTGTCAAAGGCTTTTTCAGCATCTATTGAGATAATCATGTGATTTTTGTTTGTTAGACTGTTGATATGGTCAATTATGTGGATGGTTTTCCTAATGTTGAACCATCCTTGCATTCCTGGTATAAATCCCACCTGGTCATGGTGGACGATCTTCTTAATTACTTGCTGGAGTCTCTTTGCTAATATTCTATTTAAGATTTTTGCATCTATGTTCATTAGGGAGATTGGTCTATAGTTTTCTTTCTCTGTTTTTGGTCTACCTGGCTTTGGAATCAGTACCATATTTGTGTCATAAAATGAATTTGGTAGGACT
>NW_025380979.1:0-1993 GCF_016433145.1 Gracilinanus agilis | reverse complement strand
TATGAAAACAGAGAAAGAAAATAATAGACCAATTTCATCAGTGAATATAGATGAAAATTTTTAAATAAAACCTGTTCAAAGAGAGTATAGCAGTATCACAAGAATCATTCATTAGAACCATGTTGGATTTATATGAGGAATTCAGGGCTGGTTTAGTATTAGGAATACTAAGAGCAAATTGACCATATCAATAACCAAAATCACATGATTATTTCAAAGGATGCAATACTCCTTCCTATTAAAAGCACTAGAAAGCTTAGGAATGAAGGGACATTTCCTTAAATTCTCAAGTAGTATCTATCTAAAACCATCAGCAAGTACCATCTACAGTGGAGATAAGTTAGAAGCCTTCCCAATAAGAAGAGGAGTGAAGCCTAGATTCCCATTATCACTGCTCTTTTAAAAAATATTGAATTAGTAATGCTATATTTAGCAATAAGAAAAAGAAAATGAGAATTAAGGTAGGCAATGAGGAAAATAAACTGTCACTCTATGCAGATGATATGATGGTATACTTAGAGAACCCTGAAGAATAAACTGAAAATTAGGTGAAAGAATAACTTTAATAAAATTTAAGGGTACAAAATGTATCTATAAAAATCATCGGTATTTCTATATGTTAACACAAAAGTCTAACATCAAGAAATATAAAGAGAAGTTCCATTTCAATCACACTAGACAATATAAAATAACTAAGAATCTATTTGCCAAAACAAACCCAGCAATTATATGAACACAATTACAAAACACTTTTCACATGAAAAAAGTGTGGAGGTGGAAAATTTGCCACACCTGAGCTATATTCCCAGCATCCTTTTAACGACATCAATTTAAAGGATGCTGGCAATTAAGCTCAGGTGTGGCAAAAATGTTCACCTGCACATTAGCCAGATTAGAAAAAAATAAACTGACTGGAAAAATATTCATTGTTCATGGGTAGGTCCAATTGATATAATAAAAATCACAGTTCTACCTAAATTGAGTTACTTATTCAGTGTCATACCAATCAAATTACCAAGTACTTATTTTATAGAGCTAGAAAAAATAACAAAATCCTTCTGGAAGAAGAAAAGGTCAAAAATACCAAGGGAATTCATGAAAGTATTTATACTATGAACCAAATTAATGTTTGAAACCAGTGGGAGGAATTATTGTGCTAAGATATGCATATTTGGTATATAAATGATGCATTTGATAATAAGTGTGATAATCTGGGCTCTTCTGAGTCACTAATTCCAGGTAACAATATCTGGTGAATGTTATCATGATTTGAGTCCTGATGGGAAAAGCAACTTGCAGAGGGTGAGGAGTTTTGTGGAATTAGCATTAGAAAGGAACAAGGTATTAAGGAACTTTAGTCAGAGTATTGGGAGTCTTAGTGAATTCTGTTCAGAATGATGTAATATGTGAAAGTTCATGCATGTAGGACATGTGAGATGTCAGAAAGCAAGTAGAGAATTTTGTTCAGTGTTAAGCAGAGGCTTTGAAGGGAAAAAGTTTTGAAACTAGTAAGTTTAAGCAAATAACAATCTCATTCACCTCCACTATCAAGAAGGAGGAACAATCATTATGGCCCTGAATATTTTCAGAGAAGTGGATTAATGTTACTAAGTGGAGATAAAATATTTTCAGTTTTTTTGAGGATTAAAAATAATTGTACAAATGAAGAATAAAATTAAGGAGAACATTTTATTTATAAACTTGTAAGGCTTTGAGAAACCATTAGAGTAAAGTAAGTCGCACTCAAGAAGCTTGTTTGGATTATGGAATTCAGGGTAATGGAATTAGACCATTGAGAAAGTGAATTTTCTCTGAGCTGTAATGGGTAAGATTTGACATTTAAGGTAAAAGGTTCCTGGGATGTGTACTGATATTGTCGTGCGCTTGGAATTCAAGTATGACTGTCTGATGATTGATCTGTCATTGAAGAGAAGAATTAGGAGATACTCAGAGGATAAGTGAAAGTCCTCATAGAAAGTCAAGAGGATGGTCT
>NW_025380978.1:0-3179 GCF_016433145.1 Gracilinanus agilis | reverse complement strand
TGTCTTTGCCACATATATTCTCTACTTCTGTATCTCCATGTGATCACTTACCATATTCAATTCACTCTTCCTAATATTATAAGTTACAGATGACTCTCTTAATGATCCTGTCTGATGATGAATAGATGCATACACAAATAAAAAAAGGACTTATTGGGGGCAGCTGGGTAGCTCAGTGGAGTGTGAGTCAGGCCTAGAGACAGGAGGTCCTAGGTTCAAACCCGGCCTCAGCCACTTCCCAGCTGTGTGACCCTGGGCAAGTCACTTGATCCCCATTGCCCAACCTTACCAATCTTCCACCTATGAGACAATACACCGAAGTACAAGGGTTAAAAAAAAAAAAAAGGACTTATTAAGCACCAACTATATCCTGGGAATCTATTGAACTTAAAAGTCTCATCTTTGGTTGAAAGACACTGATTTTGATCTTAAAACCCTTCTGGACTGTAACTATTAGAACTTGAACTCCCCTGGCCTAGTCTTGAAGAACCATTCCATGATAAGACATCAGAATGACAATTTTATGAAGATTCATATGTTAGAATGAATCGACTATTATTTTTTAGAATGATTGTTTAAGATTTAGAAATCAGAGGGTATTTGATTTAAGTTATAATTCTGGAAAAATCAAGTTAAGATTTTGTAGTTTTGTTTATGGTAGTTGATTTAATTTGAGACTTTCAAAGAATTTCATAAACCAACAGTACTCCCATGCCACAGTTAGGCAAATTAAGAATTTGAGAGTTACAAATCAAATCAAATGCATATAATGACTATTCTATTTCAACTACCAGACTAAGCTCCATCTGTGTTTTTTTCTCATGTTTTAAAAAATGCTTAGTGAAATGTAAAATGCAAAAGAAAACCAAAATAGCTGACATTTATATAGCACTTTACATCTATTCTCTCACTTCATCTTCACAACAGCCCTATGAAGTAGGTACTCTAACAACAAGGAACTGAGCCATGATATGCCGAAGCAAAATTTGGACTTTGCTCTATGCTACTATTATCATCCACTGTTTGATTGATACAAGTCAGATGGGAAGTGGTTTGCTTCTCTAGAAACTCCCAATTCACTTTCCTTCTGTGAGGAATACAGATATTTTGGAGATGACTATAAAATTGGAGGTCTATATCAGGTCCTAGGGATGAAAAGTAGATTCATTGGAATATGAAGAGTTGACTGTAGCAACTCCAATTTATTTTCCTTTTGCAAGGGGAATCCAAACATTTATGGCAGGGAATAAATGGACTAGGTCCATCTTAACAGATTTCCACTTATCTCAATTACATCTTTGGCATTTTTCCCCTCAGTTAAGAATCTCTTAAAACCTCCCTCAGACTATAGATTGTGTTTAGTTCTGCGTAGACGTGGGTATATTGTCTCTAGCTCCCATGTACGTGCGTGGAGTATCTGGGGCAGTCTTATTTCATCCTCATTCACTCTCACAGAATGAATAGGATTCATAGTAGCCCATAGTTCATCAAGACAATCTTTTTTCCCCCTCTCTGGTGACTTATACTTGCCACCCTAGGGTCTTATATATTAGAACTAACAGTTTTGTTTCCCCAGAGGAGGGAAATGAATTAGATTGCTAGAGAATGAACCTCTCACATTCCTTTTTAATGTAATATCAACTTCTAACCAATTTCCTCATTCCTTTAACCTCATCAAATTGACCATGTTACAACAATCAACCCTATAAAGCAGTGATGGGCAAACTACAGCCTGCGGGCCAGATGCAGCCCCCTGAAATGTTCTATATAGCCTCACATTATTCCTAATCTGACGAATACAATGAGTAGGATAAAATACAATGAGACTTTGAAAGAGTTGCCTTAGAAACAGACTGACAGATGAACATTTCCTTTCCTTTGGCCCCCTCTTTAAAAAGTTTGCCCATCTCTGGTCTATACAAATGAACCCTCTATAAAAATGAAGAACAGTTATGGACTCAAAAATTTTGGATCATTTTGAGAAATAGAACTTTACACAGATAAGCTAACACAATATAAATTGAGGAAGAAGAGAACATCATCACCGAAGGAAATCAAGAAAGCCTTTCTGTAGAAAGTGGCTCTGAGATGAACCTTGAAGGAACCTATGGATTCTAAGAGAGGTGAGGAGAAAAGGATTCTAGGTATTAAGAACCTATGAAAAGATAAAGTGGTAGGAAAGTGACTGCCATATACTGAGATTAAAAGTAAGCTACTTAAAATGAAATACTGAAATTTTAAAGGGCAATAATGGAAATTATACAGCTAGGTGATATAGTGGCATCAGGAAGATCTGAGTTCAAATACAGGCTTGAAATGTCATTAGCTGTGTGACCCTGGCAAGTTACTTAACCTATATTTGCCTCAGTTCCTTGTTTATAAAATTAGGACATGCTGGAGAAGGAAATGGCAAATGATTCCAGTAACATTAACAAGAAAACCCCCAGGCACAAGTCCATGGGATAATTAGAGTTGATCACAACTGACCTGATTTGTAGTTTTCTAAGACATTATATACCTAAGGCAGTGATGGGCAAACTTTTTAAAGAGGGGGCCAAAGGAAAGGAAATGTTCACTGTCAGTCTGTTTCTAAGGCAAGTCTTTTTTTTTAAACCCTTGTACTTCGGTGTATTGTCTCATAGGTGGAAGATTGGTAAGGGTGGGCAATGGGGGTCAAGTGACTTGCCCAGGGTCACACAGCTGGGAAGTGGCTGAGGCCAGGTTTGAACCTAGGACCTCCTGTCTCTAGACCTAACTTTCACTCCACTGAGCTACCCAGCTGCCCCTCTAAGGCAAGTTTTTTGAAGTTTCATTGTATTGTATCCTACTTATTATATTTGTCATATTATGAATAATGTTGCAGGGCAGGATAGAACATTTCAGGTCCCCCCCCCATGCTTCTGGCCCACAGGCCGTAGTTTGCCCATCACTGACCTAAGGAGATCCTTATAGATTGTGTAGTGGTCTCCATTTCTCTCTGAGTTTGACACCACTGCTTTAGTCTGTGCTTCCAGATTTATTCCCATTGTTGTTCAGTTGTTCAGTTGTGACCAACTTTTTCTGACTTCCCAAGTTTTCCTTCCTTCCGTCCTTCCTTTCTTCCTTCCTTCCTTCCTTCCTTCCTTTCTTCCTTCCTTCCTTCCTTCCTTCCTTCCTCCCTCCCTCCCTCCCTCCCTCCC
>NW_025380977.1:0-2923 GCF_016433145.1 Gracilinanus agilis | reverse complement strand
CCTTCCTTCCTTCCTTCCTTCCTTCCTTCCTTCCTTCCTTCCCTTTCTTCCTTTTCTCTTACTATGTATTGGTTCCAAGATAGTAGAGTGGTAAGGACTAGGCAATGGGGGTTAAGTGACTTACCTACAGTCACACAGTTAAGAAGTATCTGAGGACAGATTTGAACCCAGGGCCTCCTGTCTTTAGGCCTTGCTCTCAATCCACTCAGCTGCCTCAAGCAAGCATTTACTGTCTCCTCAAAGTAATGTTTTTAAATGTATAAAATGTATAAAATATGTAAGAAGATGAAGGAAATCTATTATATTGAAATATCATTACCAAAATCTTAAAAAACCTTCTTAGACTCCAGCTTAGTAATCCTTGTTGTTGTTCAGACCCCTCACTTTATAGATGAGGAATATTAAAATAATAGGAAGGAAGGAGGAATAAATAAAAAGAAAGCTATTTCAAGTTTACAGAACCATTTGTGGAAAAACATTGAAGTTTTGTTTTCTCTTAAGTTCATGTAATTTAAACGATAAGTACACAGTATTTTACTTTGTATACTTGATAAAAGGAAAATGCAAAGTAAAAGGGATCAGGAATAAAAACAAATACCATGCTTTAAATAAATGAAGCAATAGAAAAGCCAGTGGTCTCACAACACTTGTATCATTCAATAAACCTGCAATGGAGCCAAATATCCTACAGACCTATAATTTTTCCAAGTATTTCTGAAAGCCAATGGAAATTTAACACAAGTTAATGGATCTGGAATTAGAACTTGAGTTTCTCTTGACTGTCATTGCAGTGCATATTCCACAACTTCAGCCTCCATAATTTTTTCCATTTATCTGCTTAGAACTTTGAACATTTAGTGAGAAGAAAAGGTATGTTTGTATTGAAACTTGATAATAAACTGATAAGATCTGTTCCCCCCCCAGCATTTATAGCTCCTTACTTTTGAAGAGCTTACATTCTAAAAGAAGACAAAATTTAAAACAGAGGTGGAGACTGGGAATGAAGGATGTGCTATACAAAGCTGCTAGTGAGGAGGTGGTACAGGCTGGGGAATGAGTTCAGGAAGTGAAGTGAGTATGGCTAGGGCTTCTCATGAAATCTGAATAGTTCCTGGTGTACTCTTAGGAGTATATATACTTTTAGTACATAAGCCTAGCAATGAGATCTCTGAGTTTAACACTTCCTTCTTGGAAGTAGTGTATATATTTGTAGATGTGAAATTTCTGTGTAGTTTTCAAGTTTTTGTTCTTTTATTTCTCAGTCCTAAAACATATATTCCAATGTAGTTTTTGATTTTTAAATCTTTTCTCCTATGCTTAACTTTGAATCATCATTGAATATTAATTTTTTGACTGCTTGTAGAGAGTCTTTATAATAATCTTACTCTCCTTCACTCTCCGTAGTGAATATGTTGGTACGTAATTTCAGTTATCTTCCCTGTTGTCTGGTTGTTGTTTTTTTCCGTTTATTTTGTTTACAATAATGTGAGTATTATAAAGAGAGATGATGACCTGTCAGGTATCCCTTGAGATGATGATTTTTAATGCTTTTGATTATGGGGAAATTAGCTATCAGCTCCTTTATTTGTTTCTTTGAGGAGAATCTATAAATCTATCTTACATATGACTTATAACTTTTATATTTCCTGGGGTTCTTTGGTTCAGTTCATCTAATAGTATGTCAACTTTCTGGCAATTTGACAAAATATTTGATGATAGATAACAACAACATTAATTTAACCAAGAGTTAAATGAATAATTTTAGATTATTTAAGAACTATGATTCTACGCATTATAGATTTATTTTTTCTATTATTCTGCTCCTGTCACTGAAAAAGGAAAAAGTCTGCTTCAGACACTAAGGACCCTTTTGTGTTTTTCTTCATTTCATAGTTTACCCTTATTTGAAAAAAAAAAAAAGAATCATTACTTGATGAATGCCTTTAGTGATAGAGTATCCCCAAAGTTTAAAATTGTCAAAAATTTTAAATCCCATACATTTCTAGGTCTTACAGATACAAATGGAAAATTTAAAGCCTCAACTTTTCACCAACATAACTAATATTCAACTGAAAATTTAATTAAACATACATTCATTAATTACTTCCCATGCGCCAAGTACTGTGCTAGTTACTGGAGATACAATGGCAAGAATAAAACAACCCTCTTCTCTTAAGAAGCTTGTATCATACTATGGGGATATAGTATACACATTAGTAAATATGAAGCATTTAAAAAAAGCATATAGAAATTTCTTAAAGAAGAGTACTTACAACTGTGGGCATCAAGAAAGGTTTCATTTAGGAAGAAGTGCCTGAATTGTTCTTTAAAGGAAGCTATTAATTTCTTCTTGGAAGATTGGAGCTACACCAGATTATTATGGACCTTTTAAAAAATCAGTTTTGAAAATACATATTTTATAAAATTAAATGAATGGCCAAATGTTGGATTGTACATGTGACATGCCCTTGTTTATTCTATTTTAAAATATATCTTTCCAGGAATCTATCTACCAAAACAAACACAGCAATTATATGAAAACAACTACAAAACACTTTCCAAACAAATAAAACTGGATCTAAACAATTGGAAAGCCATTGATTGCTCATGGGTAGGATGAACTAACATAATAAAAATGACAATTCTACCCAAATTAATTTACCTATTTAGCGCCATACCTATCAAACTACCAAAAAAACTTCTTTACTGAATTAGAAAAAAACTATAACAAATTTCATTTGGAATAACAAAAGATCAAGAATTTCAAGGGAAATAATGAAAAAAAATGTGAAGGGGGCCTAGCAGTACCAGATATTAAACTATACTATAAAGCAGCAGCCATCAAAACAATATGGTACTGGCTAAGAGACAGAGAGGAGGATCAATGGAATAGACTTGGGGTTAATGACATCAGCAAGACAGT
>NW_025380976.1:0-6115 GCF_016433145.1 Gracilinanus agilis | reverse complement strand
TTCCTGCCTAGGAGAGCCTGAGATGGGTCACAGCAAGTCTCGGTTTTGTCATTCTGCTTTGCTCTTCCTGAGCGTAGGTGACTGCACAGTGATCTCGAGATGGGCCTTTCCAGCCCCAGCAGCCGCCTTGTGGACGTGAGAAGTCTGGCGTCACTCGGCGGTCCTGGTCCCTTTAGCTTGGAGTTGATCCCCAGCTACTACAGTGGTTCTTGAAGGAGAAGATTAGCCCCATCCAGAGGATGAGGCCGAGTCATACTGTGGCTTCTCCGAGGATGTGGACCTCGAGAGACCTTAGACGGGGCCGAGCCAAGGGAAAGGTGAAATGGCCACTCAGGAGTCCCTCCAAATGTTTCCTCTGACTTATTGTTTCACATCTGAAGTCTGTTAAAGCTACTTTAGGCTAGCCGGGTGGTGCCACAGAGCACAGAGTGCGAGGCTTACAGTCAGGAGGATTCATCTTCCTGAGTTCAAATCTGGCCTCAGACATTACTAGCTGTGTGCCCCTGGCCAAGTCAGTGCATCCTGTTTGCCTCAGTTTCTTCCTCTATAAAATGAGCTACAGAAGAAAGCAGCACAGCATTTCAGATCATTGCCAAGAAAACTCCAAATGGGATCACAAAGCGTCAGACGTGACCGAAAAATGACGAGGTGAATTTGTGAATCTTTTTTGTTTTTAGTGTAACTTTTGCAATAGAGGAACTATATAGCCGTCCTGTCCTTGGCTGTCTTTGTACTCGGAGTACCTTTCTAGAGAGGCCCCACATTCGCTTTTGGGAAGACATGAAACAGAAGCCGTGGTGCAGTTTGAAGTGAGATTCCGCCAGGATTTCAGTGAGAGACGCCCAGAAAATAGCCGGTTCTCCTCAGAAGCTCGGTTCTCCCAGGGCCGGGCCTAGTTTAAGTGAGTTCTGAGCTGGGGCCTTGTGAGGGGAGGGAGCCCTGCGGGCACCCTGGGGCGGGGGGGGGGGGATGTAATGCTTGAAACTTCAGAGATGTTTTGGATTCTCTCCTCTCGCTTCTCCCCATACCTGTGCTCAGGTGCCAAATGCTGTTATTTTTCTACTCTTCTATTGCTTTTCTCTCTCCTTTCCGCCTCCCCTTCCCTCCCCCCTTTTCTATTCTTGCCACACTGTCTTAGGTAGAATTCTCGTTACTTCTCTCAGGGACTATTGTGGCAGCCTCCTACTTGGCCTCCCTCTCCCGAAATCTCTCCTTCTCCAATCCTTTTCTGTACCCTCTTATCAGAGGAGCTTCCTGATACACAGCTCTGACCATGCCAAGGCCTTTCTTCCTCATTGCCTTTAGATTAAAGCCTACAGTTCAGACCCTGCCCACCTCTAATCCCGTTGTGGGGCGCTATTATGTGCTGGAAAGAGCACTGGCTTTGGAATCAGGAGATGTGGGTTCAAATCCCAGTTTTATCCTTACTTCCTGGCTACAAGGACTTTGGCAAGTATTATTTCTTTTCTTGGCTTCCAGTTTTCTTTATCTGTGAACAGTAGGTTGGACAGCCTTTCTTTTCCACATCTTTAGGATCGTTTCCATCTTTAAATGGTCCAACCAGTTCCCTTTCCTGTCCCCAAGGCTCCAGCCAAAGGAAACTTCTTGATACTCCCCAAATCTCTCTCCTTGTTTCCAACTTCCACACCTCTGCAGGGAGCAGCCTTCTAGGTCCCTTCCGTCTCCGAGTACCCCTTACTCAAGGCCAGGCCAGAGAGCAGGAGCTCCCTGCAGCTTCAGAAGGGACGTCTCCCTCCTCTGGACCTCTGGGGCATTCTGCTGGCTCTGGACTTCTCTCACAGCACATCATACTGGTCTTATCTATTCAGTGCTGGGGACCTGCAATAGACAATGTGCCGCTGGGCAAGCAGTAGGAAAGGCATTCGGAAATCAAATAAATGTGTTTTAAGACATTCCATTTGGGAAAGGAATCTCAGGGAGAGACTTTTGGACCTCAGGCTATGAGGTCCTAAGGAGGAGAAATGCATTATGGGACAGAGAAAAGAATGCCCACCCTGGAACATCATAGTTCTTGAATTTGAAACCAGGCTCTGTCAACTGCTCTGCAGAATTTGGTGTAAGTCATTTAAAAAACTCTCTGGTCTTCTCTTCCCCCATTAGTGGGCTAAATGGCTTCTGGGTTCCATTCCTTTCCAGAAATGGATTTTATGAGATCCTGGCACACTGCAGTTTGCAGCTGGAGAGTAGGCAGGATAGGGATTCCCCTGGGGTGCCTCCATCAAGGGGAGGAAGAGTGGCAGCTTCCCATTTTAACTAGTTATTCTTGATTAATAAGTTCTAAAGTGGGGGGCAGCTGGGTGCTCAGTGGTTGGAGAGCCAGGCCTAGAGATGGGAGGTCCTGGGCTCAAATCTGGCTTCAGACACTTCCTAGCTGGGTGAGCCTTAATGGATAATAATGTGATGGATATTAAGATGCTGGTAGTAAAAGTGAGCCACCAGGGGCCTGGGAGCCAGTAACTAGATTAGCAGAAGATTTGGGGCTATCAGTGTTGAGCAGCCTCAGCTGTGGTGCCCAGTCAATCTCCACTGCAGCTGTAGGCTCCTTTAAGATGCTGAATGAGGGGCCCCGCCTGCTGGAGTAACTGCCTTCCTATTGGGTGAGAGCAGAAGCCAGCAGAAAGTGGGGCTCAACTTCCTGGTTCCAAGGGAGCCTTTGCTTTCACTCCTCAGCAAACTCAACTAATTGATATCCTGTCCTCTCCACAGTCTCTTTAGCCTTGGTGAAGATACAGGAATTACAGGAACTCACTGATTCAGGCTAAGAGATTTATTTTAAACAGGAAAGGGAAAACTGAGGTAAGAGGGTTTAGGGCAGGGGTCGGCAATGTATGGCTCTCGAGCCATATCTGGCTCTTTCGAGGGCCGGATATGGCTCTTTCTACGTAAGCCATGAAGTCCATTTTTTTCAGGCACTGTTACAGGAGCACACACTGTGAGCACTGTACATCTCTCATGAAATTACATTTAAGAAAGGTGGTGTTTATGGCTCTCACAGCCAAAAAGGTTGCCAACCCCTGGTTTAGGGTTTTGAGAAGCTGTTGCTAGGGGCGACTGGCAAGTGTTGGCAATGGACCTAGAAGGTAAGGTCAGGCTGCCGGTACCAGCCCTCAGCCAGAGATAAGCTGACACTGCCCTGATATTGTTTGATCCACCAGCTAAACAGATATAGTTGTTAAGTTGGTTTGGGGGTGTCCCTATCCTAGGGTTCTCTAAGTTAAATCCTGCCCACATTCCACAACCCACCTCCCTTCAATCCCTCCCAGGGTCCCAAAGGGAAAGTCAGGCGTAGCTCGGTGTCTGGGTGTGGTCAAAGAAATCAGAACTCCAAGGTTGCTTTTGCAGGGCTTTATATAGTCCCAGACTAACTGTCAGGACCCAGGATGGCACCTGCCAGGCCAGAGTTCCATTCTGCCGACTGACAGGATTGCCTAGGATAATATTGCAAATGCAAGAAATCCTGCATTACAGGCCCTGGCCACGTCACGTAACCCCCATTGCCTAGCCCTTACCGCTCTTCTATCTTGGAACCAGTATGTAGTATTGATGCCAGCATGGAAGCCGAGGGTTTAAAAAAATAAAACAATAAGTTCTAAACTCGGTTATTTCATTTCTAGCCTCTGAAAATGCAAGTGGCCTTTCCATTCCATCACACTAGGGCCGAGCTCTATCCCCCTCCCTTAGTTACAGCCTCGTGTCTTATTTTCCCTGACTAGATGGTTGACTCCTTGAGGGAAAGAGCTATTGATTTACAGCCCCACCATGGCAGTAACTATCTGTTGAATTGGACTGACTGACCTACTTTGAGATAACTCCATGGAAAGTGCTGGGTTGGAGGGTTGCCATCACTGATCAGTACTTAGCTGTCCATGCCTTTTTGAAAAAGAACATTTGCCTTCTGTCTTAGAATCACTGCTAAGGAGGGCAACTAGGCGGCTCAGTGGACAGAGAGCCAGCCATGGAGAGGGGAAGCCTTGAGTTCAAATGTCTTAGACACTTCCTAGCTGTGTGACCCTGGGCAAGTCACTTACCCCCCACTGCCTAGCCCAATACTGTTCAATACACAGTCTCCATTCAAAGAATCAATATGAAGTATGTCCCACCTCCAGGTGTGACTCTCCACTGAGCCATCCGGCTGCCTCCACTCCCCCGTTTTCCCTGCACAGACCTACTTGGAAGCAGAGAGCCAGCCCAGGCTTGGAGCCTTTCTTCAGACACGCACACAGGCATGGACAGAGGCATAGGGCTAGCCAGGCAGCCTTCTTTTATTTAAAGATTTCTCTCTGCTTTCCCCTGTCAGTCACAAGCGGTCCCTTTCTGTCTCCCTTTCTCAGAAGAGACGATTCCACGAACTCCTGCAAACACTCCCCGGGAGCTTCTGGGAGCACGAGGCGAGCCCACCTGCAGTTCGTCTGCCCCATTGCTGGCAGCCTGGAGGATTCAGGGTCCGGGAGCAGAAGCTGTGAGCCAGGTGTGAACCCTTCCTGTGAGAGCAGAGCTGCTCTCAGAGGTCCTGAATAATGTTCCTTCCCTGAGACGCCCCCAGGGGCCAAACCACTGCAGGAAGGCCTTGGCTTCTGACAGGGTGCCCTCATGAGCTGGACACAGGCCTTGGAGGGCCCCGTCTAGGTCCCTGCCTTGGCCCTTCCAGCCTTGGCCCTTCCAGCCTGCGGGTGGGTCTCTGAGAGGACCCAGCAGAAGGAGGTGGCTTGGAGGGAGGTCGTTGGAAGCACTCTCCGTGGTCCAACATTAGAGGGCGGCGCCATGCCCCCCCCCCCACTCTCCTCTCTTTCTTAGGACCCTTTAATAGGAGTCCTTAAGCCCTTGTGAAGACGTAGCGAGGAGAGGACTGGGCTGAGAGTCAGCAAGGTCTGAGTTCAGATCCCGTCTCTCACCTAGTCTGGTGGTGAGATTCTGAGTCAATCCCTTAACCTTTCAGTCTCCCAGGCAACTGACTGTGTAAGGTAACAAGACTGGTCATTGAGGCCTTTTGTTTTCACATGAGATTCTAAATGCCAGAGAACCAGCCCATCTGTTTCAGGAGAGGAAGTTTCTCAATGGATGAAGCCATGGAGCGAGTAAAGACAGAGATGACATTCTCATATCGATGTCATACAGAGCGCCTTAACTTTTGGGGGGCTTCATATACCCCCTTTGGTCATCTGGTGAACTTGTGAACCCCTTCTTAGAGTAATATTTTTAAATGCATAAAACAAAATATGGAGGAGTACAAAGGAAACCAACTCCACTGAAATAGTTATCAAAATAACGAAAGCTATTAAATATAAAAAATGTAATGAAATGGCAACAATTTTAAATTTAATTATTAATTTTAATTAATAAAACTTTAAAATTAAATTCATGGACCCCAGCATAGGAATCCCTGGTGGGTCAGTGGATGGAGCCCTGGGCCTATAATAGAGAAGATTTGAGTTCAATACTTATTAGCTATGTGACCTTGGGTGAGTCACTTAATTTCTGTTTGCCTCCGTTTCTTCATCTGGACAATAAATTAGAGAAAGAAATGGCAAACTACTCGAGTATCTTTGCCAAGAAAACCCCATGTGCAGCTTGGGTGTGCCATGATCCTCGGGATCACAATGAGTTAGACACAACTTAATGACTGAAAAACAACACTTTTTTAAAATGACAATTCAATGAAAGGACAAAGGTGATATAACAGTTCACATATAACATGAACAACGGCAATTACAAATATATAAAAGGCCATCATAGGAAAGCAGGATCTAGACTCGGTTGGCCTGGTTCTAGAGTAAATAGCTACTCTCCCAGGCTTGCTATACATTATTTTTCCTTCATATACTCTTATGGTCCATTTAGCCAGACCTCCTTGTGGTTCCTCACACGTAATATTCTTTTTTTTTCTTTAAGCCCTTCCCATTCAGCTTCGAATCAATACTATGTGTTGATGCCAAGGCAGAAGAGCAATAAGGTTTAGGCAATCGGGATTAAATGAGTTGCCCAGGCTTACACAGCTAGGAAGTGTCCAAGACCAGGTGTGAACTCGGGACCCCTTGACCATTTCTAGGCCTGGCTCTCGAACCACTGAGCCACCTAACTGCCCCCCCCCCCCCCC
>NW_025380975.1:0-9261 GCF_016433145.1 Gracilinanus agilis | reverse complement strand
TTCCAAATCTCTAATAATCAGAGAAATGCAAATCAAAACAACTCTGTGGTATCACCTCACACCTAGCAGATTGGCTAAAATGAAAGAAGGGGAGAGTAATGAATGCTGGAGGGGATGTGGCAAAATTGGGACACTAATGCATTGCTGGTGGAGCTGTGAACTGATCCAGCCATTCTGGCTGGCAATTTGGAATCATGCTCAAAGGGCTATAAAAGAATGCCTGCCCTTTGACCCAGCCATACCATTACTGGGTTTGTACCCCAAAGAGATCATAGATAAACAGACTTGTATGAAAATATTTATAGCTGCGCTTTTTGTGGTGGCAACAAATTGGAAAAGGAGGGGATGTCCTTCAATTGGGGAATGGCTGAACAAACTGCGGGTGATGGAATACTATTGTGCTAAAAGGAATAATAAACTGGAGAAGTTCCAGGCGAACTGGAGAGACCTCCGGGAACTGATGCAGAGCGAAAGGAGCAGAACCAGAAGAACTCTATACACAGAGACTGGCATTCTGTGGTAAAATCGAATGTAATGGACCTCTGTACCAGCAGCAATACAATGACCCAGGACAATTCTGAGGGAGTTATGGTAAAGATGCTACCCACATTCAGAGGAAGGACTGCAGGAGAGGAAACATATAAGAAAAACAACTGCTTGAACACATGGGTCGGGGTGGACATTATTGAGGGTGTGGACTGGAAAGTATCACACCAATGCAACTACCAACAATCTGGAAATTGGTCTTGATCAAGGACATATGACAAAACTAGTGGGAATGTGCATCGGCCATTGGTGGGGGGAGTGCGGGGGGTGAAGGGGAAAGGAGGAGCATGAATCATGTAACCATGTTAAAAATGAATATTAATAAATGTTAAAAAAAAAAGATTGCTCTATTGCAAAAATAAATCCTATGGAAATAGGTATAAGTGATGACATCTGTATAACACAGTGAAAGTGCTTATTGGATCCGGCAGGGGGTAGGGAAGAGGGGAGGGAAAGAAAATGCAATATGTAAACATGGAAAAATATTTTTAAATTAAAATTTAAAAATAAAAAAATAGAATCGTAAAAAAAAAAGTTAGGCTGGAAATTCTCTTAGGACAGTTTATATTCAATCTGGAGAAAACAACATATATACAAATTAATGGTAATTATTGGACATCATAAAGATTTGGGGTCTTTCAAACTGATTCACAGGTCAGCAATAAATATAATTGTTATCCATCACTAGAGAGTGCTTGGCACAATCCATGGCACATAGTAGGTACTTGATAAATGTTTCTTGACTGATAAAAAATGTCAATACTTCCTTTAAAAACCGTTAGTAACTTTTTGTTACCTATGGGAGAAAGTCCAAATTCTTTAACATTGGTTTTCAGAGTCTTCTAGGATCAGGCCCCACCATTTGTTTCCAATGTTATTTAACTTTCTCCCCAACACAAATTGTATTCTATCTCTGTACTTCTGATTGGCTAGAGTTCACCATCTCTAACTGGACTAGACATGATACTCCCTGGACCATCTTCATGTCAAGTGACCATTTCCTTCCCTCTCCTCCCCTTATTCTGTTTTTCATCCCCTAGCTTTGGGAACAGTAATCAAATCAGCATTGCCATTCCTGGAAAGGAAAAGTCTATCAATTGATTACACCTTTTCTTTCCATCTCTAAAATTTCTTGACCAAAGCCACTCCTTCCAAATGTGTTTTATTTTTTATCTATATTAGAGAACTGGGGTAAGTTGTAGAGTAGCAGGTCTGAAGTCAGGAAGACCTATTTTCCTGAGTTCAAATCTGGCCTCAGACACTTCCCAGCTGTGTGACCCTGGGCAAGTCACTTAGCCATGTTTGCCTCAGTTTCCTCATCTGTAAAATGAGCTAGAGAAGGAAAAATAAAATTAATGTCTTTGCCAAGACATTTGCCAATGGGATCAGGAAGAGTTGGACAGGCCCTTTGGATACAACAACAATTAGAATGTTAATGAAATGGGTTGATAGGGGTATGATCAGGGATATTGACTCTAAAGGAGAACCTTTGCACAAATATCAATAATATGGAAATAGGTTTTGATCAATGACACATGTAAAACCCAGTGGAATTGTGTGTCAGCTATGAGAGGGGTAGGGAAGAGATAGAACATGAATCCTGTAACCATGGGAAAATGTTCTAAATTAAATAAACTTTTTTTAAAAAGAATGTTAATGAAGTAAAATCAGGGATTATCTTGGTCTTTGTATTTGTTTAGGTATCCACAGAATAAGCACTTAATAAATGCCTTTCCACTCATTCATTTAATTTGTTTTCTAAATACACTGTCCCTACCACATTGTTCATTTCTACGTTCAAACCTTTGCTCATTCTATTTCTCCCATTTAGAATGTCCTTCCTATTCCTTTCTACCTAGTCAAATCCTACCTGCTCTTCAAAGTTCAGGTCAAATCCTCAAAGTAAGTTATTTTATGAAGGGCAAAATGAAAAATTAATTTCAATTCTATTTTGTTAAGACTTAATCAAGCTCAGAAACCAGGCACAGACCAATATTTCACCCCCTATACTAAGATAAATTCAAAACAGCTACATAATTGAAAGAATAAAGGGTGATATGATGGACAAATTTTTTCTTGTATGTGTGATGTGTATCTTCATTTACAACATGATGAATATGGAAATATGTACAGTATGATAGCACATGTATTTTCTGTATCAGGTTATTTTCTGTTTTGGGGGGTAGAAAAGAGAGGGAGAGAATTTGAATCACAAAGTTGATGTGGGTTGCCACGGAGACAGGTTGGCGTATGGATGCTGTCAGATTGCTATAAGCATGTAGGCAGGAGCTCTACCATCAGCCAGTCATCATAGGCACATCGGACCAGAGACTTTCCCTCCTCCGAGCTTGTGTAGAACTTGCAAAACTGGACTGAAAGTTGCCCATGGGTGTTTAACTTATCATGAGCATCCCATTTGTATTGTAGGTTTCCACTCCATACTCCAATGAGTAAACAAGGTGAATCATGGGTAAAGCTACCCAGATTAAAAAAAAAACAACCACGGGCAAAGCAACATCAGTTCCTCAGGTATAACAAGGCTGCAATCGCCCAAACAATTGACCCCTTCTCTGACAACCAAGCAAAGATAGAAAGACATTCGGCCATCTGCTTACCTCCCTCTTTCAAGAAAGCTTATTCCCTCTCCATGGAGACTGCCTGAGCTGTCAGTTCTTTGGATAAGACTCCATCTTGCTGCCCACAGCAAGTGGGTGCTTGAGTGGGGTGACCACTGACTCAAATAAATCTCTGAACACTCTCCCAGTATAGTAGAAGCTCATTTGGGCACCAGCTCTTTTATTTCATTCTCATGAGAATGGGCATTCACAGCCAGTGTTACAAGTATTACAGTCAGTGAACAGGAAATGGGTGGGCTCACGGCCTTTATCCTGGCTCCTGGTGCAAAGATAGTCCCTCCTCTCCTTCACCATTGGCTGATTCCTTGAGATTCACACTCTTATCTGGAAAGTTAGCAAATCATATTGAGCAATTTTGTCCTAATTATTCAAGTGAGGTTTAGCCAGTCAAGACAAGGTTGGTTGCAATCCTATCTATCTGAAATCCTATAGCTTTTTTTTTTTTTTTTTTTAAATAAAAACCCTTATCTTCTGTCTCAGAAGAGCAGTAAGGGCTAGGCAATGGGGGTTAAATGACTTGCCCAGGGTCACACAGATGGGAAGTGTCTAAGGTCATATTTGAATCCAGGACCTCCTGTCTCTAGGCCTGGCTCTCTATCCACTGAGCTACCCAGCTGCCCCCCTATAGCCTTTTAACCAGTCAAAGGAGGATATATACTGCTCTTTTGGGGAAAACAAAACTTGGCAGTGCCTGGAGCCAGGACTAACTGATGCTGTGCCCATTTTGAGCCCCAGCAGGACTTACTCTGCTCCTGCATCAGATTTTTCTTCTCCCCCTCTCCTACTTCCCATTTTTGGGGACTTGGAAAACTGCCACTGTACCTTGTCTCCCTATACTCCATGATAGAACTTAAAAAGGAAACAATGATACTGCCCTTCAACTGGATTCATTTTACAAGAGGAAGGAAAAATGAACAGAAACTCAGTCAAGCCTTTTAATATGGATAATAGAAACAGCTAAAAGAGAAACCACAAATAATCTGGCATCAGTTAAAAGAATGCTTTTGAAAGTAGAAAGCTTCAAGGGATTACCTCTACTCCTTGTAGTCAGACTTAATTCTGATCTGTAATAAATTCACCTGATAATTTATTTTAGCTAAATTTAGTTCTTTTCACTGTTGCAAAATGAAAAAGTTAAGACGATCAGGTATGTGATAATTTGTTTTGGTTAGTTTGGCTATATCTATATTGTAATTGTAGGAAAATCTTTGACTTGTGTCCTATTTAGTATTATTTGTAGATTTTGTTACCTTGAAAGATTTCAAAAAAAGGGAGAATGCAGCCATCCAGAAAGATTGCTAAAAAACTGTAGTCAGAGAACTAATATGCTGGGAAAGGTTAATGAAGTTTTATACTTAAGAGGAAATTGGTCCAGTGAACAGAACTAACTCTTACCTTGGGCTTTCAGTGGGAGAGACTGATTGCCCCATTATTTTAGTTCAATGAAGGAAAGCTAGTTTGGAAATAATTCCAGAATGAAAAAAAACAACATAGGTATTCAGAGTGAAGAAAAAAATACAAGCAGTTTACAGTTTAAATTTACCTGGTACTTAACCTTTCCCAGACTATGAAAAGAGAAAGTATTGTTAACTTAAAAGTTGTAAAAATGTATAAGGTCATTTAAAGATCTAACTTCAACATATTAACATGCATCAACTATTACTGTCATTTGGTGAAATACCAACAGTGGTTAGTTTTAATTTATAAGCATGGAACTGAAGTCTGCCTTGCTCTCCCTGACCCTACAGTAGGTCACCCCACCACGCACCTTTTTCTGGTATTAAAAAGAGGTGTTAGAAGAGAATTTCTCTCTCCATTTTGTCACTTTGTTTAACATCATCTCTCAGTGACCTGGAGGTCAAAGACCACTGAGTAAATTCAGGTATAGATAAGCCCTCAGAGAAAAGGAAGTTAAAGAACCAAGGAACCAATGAAATGGGAAACTGATCCCACAGGCACTGCCCTCCTGGGTGGCCCAGGCAAATTAAGAAACTATGATGGGTTCCTGAGATGTGATGTGTGAGAGCTAGTGGGTAGATAAAAGAACTTTTAAGTGGTGACCAAGTGGTCTTTTGGGGTCCTCTGACTGGAGTGAAGGAACCTAAAGGAACCCTTGTTGAAGGTTAGATACAGACCTATCATTGTGGCCAATAGATTAGTAAGCTAAGTACCTCACTACCTCTTTCCTACCTTTCCCTTTCTTTACTATTATTACTTTAATTTAATAAAGTTATTAAACTTCTAGCAGCCTTATAATTTTAATTATTACAGAAGGAATGCACTGGAAGCCTTGACATTCTGAGTCTTGGCATAAGAGCATGGAGACAATTTCCATCTGTTAAGATATAACAACTATTATATAGATGTGGTTGTGAGAGGGCCATCAGGCCTCACTCCCCATACCACAAAGGTCCTTCTTAACTCACATCAAACACAGAATTTTTGAGCTAGCATACTGAAGACAGAATGTGGACAGATGATGATATTTAAGGTAGGGGATTCATTTGGATACTCTGTTTGCTGTCTACAGAGTATCCCACTTTCCTTTTGTGAAGGGAAGGCAGAGTAAGCCTTCCTTCACTAGACCAGTGCACACAAAGTCTTGGAGACTATCTTATAGAAAAAATATCTATATTTATTTATAAATCAAAGGTAGAATATGAGGATCAAAACACAGGAATGCCCTAGCACTAAAAAACTAATACTCTACCCCAAAAACTACACCCATTACAAGATGGACTCTTCGGTTCTTGCTGTGACACTGAGCTGCCTGTCACTAGCTAATATTCCCACCAAAAACTAATTGATCTGCCTGACTAGATCTTCAGTCACTGGTTTGATTATTTGTATCAGGAGTTGTCTCCAAATTTTCTAAGAATGAGCCCAAGATGGTGGAGCTCACTCAAAGTTGAGTCTGGCTCAGAGTCCAAAAAAGCAAGGTCTTCAGGTAATCTTCCTTTCAGGCAAAGCGGGTCAAGCAGCAAGTATAAATGAATCTTCTTTCAGGTGTTTTCTTCCAGTGAGGAAGGAACCTCCAAAGAGAGGATTTAAGGTTTCCTTCTCAAACCCAAGTCCCAGTTCACAGCCACAGAAGAAAAAGCTCCTTCCTCTAACTGCCAAGGCAAGGAACTTTCTGTTCCTTCTCTCTGTGTGCATTCTAAATCCTTCTACAGAATTCTTGGCACAAGCCTACATTTAGTAGCTCTTTGGAGACAACATACTTATTTCTTTAAACTTAATCTTATCTAAGTTTATCTTTCCATAATCCCAATCCTATAATACTGGCTAGACTTTATCACTTTAAAACTATCACTTTAGGTTTATGATGAGGGAGATTATGCTACATAAGGCAAAAATGATTGGGACTATAATTTAACATTTTTTTCTGAATTTTGAATTCAGGCATAGTTGTCTGATGGCTCATTAAGTCAGTAATCCATCATAAGAGCAAAAGCCACAAGTTATTGAGAAGTGGGAACCTGAACCATGATAGGTGAAGGTCCTTTTCTGGAAAAAGTTGAAAGGATAATACTGAGATAGGATCTTTCCAATTTATGTGAATAGGATGTTACCACCTGATTATTCCTGAGTCTGGCTGTGAGGTGGAATTGTTAGTGCATGATTGCCAGCCAAGATTGTGACTCTTACCTGAACTCAGAGTTAAAGGTGCTAGTGTACATGTCATGAATCACTTTATGTCTTTTAGGCTTATGCCTAAAGGGACTAGTTTTGATGTTATAATCCTATCCCTGCTTTTTCTTTTTATAGCAAATTTCTAAAATCAAAACAAGAGGTTAATAGAAGATATGAGCCAAAGGGGAGTTAGGGGGGTTGTGGAGTGAGAGGGAAAGAACATGAAACATTTAACTACAGGAAAATATTCAAAATAACATTTTTTTAAATAAAAAAATAAAAAAAAAGAAGATATGAGCCAATGCAAATATGTAAGCTGGTGTCAGTCTGAATGTATAATCATTCCATATCCCAATCAACTACAGAAAATTAGTATTTGGACTTGTCATCTGCTTATTAAGTCCATAAAATTAAGTCCATTTAAATACGGTTAACAACTAGACTTTTTTTACTATAAGCAGACCATTTGGTAATCACTATTCTCTGTACACAATTGGGAATTACTTAAGTATATCTGCATCCCAAACTAAATTTTTCTTCCAATTGGAGTATAGTCAGAACAGCAAGCTAATTCATTTGTGTAATCCTTGAACTTAGGGGTAGAGAAATTTATTTGATGAATAAATTGATTTTCTTACCCAGAACCCAGTCTCTGGGAATTTTTAATCATCACACTTGATTAACCTAAAAGGTTAAATCGCATCAATTTAAACTATTGTAGCAAGTCCCTTGGGCTGAAACACTGGGCTTAGAATAAGAAGATTCATCCCCCTTAATTCAAATCTGGCTTCAGACACTGACTAGTTATGTGACCCTGGTCAAATTCACTTAACCCTGTTTGCCTCAGTTCCTCATCTGTAAAGTGAGCTGGAGAAAGAAATGGCAAACCACCTTTGCCCAGAAAACCCCAAAATGAGGTCCCAAGGGGCTGGACGTGACTGAAAGGAATGGACAACAAAAACAACTTCCATCACCTGGGAATTTTTGTCTTGTTATTACAATCACATACTTGGCTATGGTTAAAGGGGTTTCTGATGGTGAAGTCCAAATAATGAATTCTTAATTTTTGAGACTCTCAGTTTACCTTATAATTTTCAAATGTAATAGAAACTTCCTTGACTACCCAGTCCAGTTATCTCTCTCATCTCTGAAATGCTATAGCATTTTTTATCTATATGTCATTTTTCTAATTGTGGTATAATGGGAAGAATACTAGGCTTGGAACCAACAAGATTTGAGTACAAGTCTTATTTCTGTCATTTTTTTAACCTTAAAAACAGAGGTCTCTTAGCCTTTTCTGTTTCTTCATCCATAAAATGGAAAAGCAGCACTGCGACTGCAAATTTTTTTCATTCTGCTCTTTCCTATGACATTTATACACCTACCTGCAAGCTGGCATGTACTGCTACCTTGGGAAAGAACTAAGAAGCAAGAGTACAATTCCCTTAAAAGATGTAAATTTATTTGAATTGTCTTCCATTACAAAAATTATTAATAAAAGTTGTCCCATCTTGAAGCCATTTGTTGATTGCCAATGATCAGCCTGTCAATGTGTTACTACCTTGATATACTTTTTTTAAACATTTATTAATAATCATTTTTAACATGGTTACATGATTTATGCTCCTACTTTCCCCTTCACTCCCCCCCCCCCCGCAAACCCCCTACCCATGCGCATTTCCACTAGTTTTGTCATGTGTCCTTGATCAAGACCTATTTCCAAATTGTTGGTGGCTGCATTGGTGTGGTAGTTCAAGTCCACATCCCCAATCCTGTCCACCCCGACCCATGCGTTCAAGCAGTTGCTTTTCTTATATGTTTCCTCTCCTGCAGTTCTTCCTCTGAATGTAGGTAGCCTTCTTTACCATAAATCCCTCAGAGCTGTCCTGGGTCATTGCATTGTTGCTGGTACAGAAGCCCATTACATTTGATTTTACCACAATATGTCAGTCTCTGTGTACAATGTTCTTCTGGTTCTGCTCCTTTCGCTCTGCATCAGTTCCTGGAGGTCTCTCCAGTTCGCCTGGAACTCCTCCAGTTTATTATTCCTTTTAGCACAATAGTATTCCATCACCTGCATATACCACAGTTTGTTCAGCCATTCCCCAATTGAAGGACATACCCTCCTTTTCCAGTTTGTTGCCACCACAAAAAGCGCAGCTATAAATATTTTTGTACAAGTCTGTTTATCTATGATCTCTTTGGGGTACAAACCCAACAATGGTATGGCTAGATCAAAGGGCAGGCATTCTTTTATAGCCCTTTGAGCGTGATTCCAAATTGCCAGCCAGAATGGCTGGATCAGTTCACAACTCCACCAGCAATGCATTAATGTCCCAATTTTGCCACATCCCCTCCAACATTCATTACTCTCCCCTTCTTTCATTTTAGCCAATCTGCTAGGTGTGAGGTGATACCTCAGAGTTGTTTTGATTTGCATTTCTCT